>NC_043700.1:192337562-192357550 GCF_006229205.1 Suricata suricatta
TTCCTTGTTCACATTCTGTCTCTCTCTCTCTCTCAAAAATCAATAAACATCAAAAAAAATACAAAAAAAAAAAGAAACTTCATCATAGCGGGAGTCACATGCGAGCTCAAAAGGGTGAGCAGAATGTTACAGGTGGGGATGAAGGCACGTTGTCCCCTGTCGTCCCCTGTTGTGGACAGTGCTGTGCAGCATGGGGAGGAAGAGCTCAGAGCTGTCCCAAGGGCACTCAGGTCACCCAGGGCAGTTAAAGCTTGATGTGCCGAGGGGGGCGGGGGGGGCAGAGGTGGGGCCTGAGTCTTTTCAGGGAGGGTCCTTTGGGAGTAAACTCGCTGTCCCATGTGCTCGCTCTCTGGTCAGTGGCAGCGCTTTGGGCAGCACCTGCGTGCGGTCCCAGTGCCCTCTCGTAGCTGTGCCTCACCTTCCTCATTTCTCACAGAACTTTGAAATAAGCAGAGTTCATACTTCCACAATCCCTCACAACAGAATGGGCGTTGTGCTAAGGAGTCCATATTGAATCCTCACTGTCAGCCTTGTGAGGGAAGTACTGGTATTATCCCTATTTATATGTGAGGAACCTGAGAGAAGATCAGTTCCAGAACTTTCTTCAGGTGAGGCCGAAACCCAGACTTGAATGTGACACATAGCACTTACTGCACCCGGCTGTCCTGAGCCATCCCGTGTTAACTCTTGGGCTCCCATTCCGACAGCCCGAGGCGAGTCCTCCCGTGGCTTCACCTTGCGGACAGAGCGGTTAGGTGCCTCGGAGTCTGCGGGTAGGGTTTAGGGTCACAAATAATGTTTACCAAGCAGACAGCGGACAGATGTACGGATCTGGAATCCAAGAGTAACGAGCACTGACCGAGTATATGAATAAAGGCATGTGTGTCCAGAGAGAAAACCGGCCTTCCTTTACGGGTGTTTGTGGCTGACTGGTCACGGCATTGTAGTTTACGGACACGGCTTCCTCTTTGAGTCATTGTTCCTATTTCCCTTCCTCTCGGCCGGAACCTTAGCTCCTCCAGCTTCGCCCCTGCGGAGCCCCCCCTGCCTGCTCCAGCATTCCTCTTTCTTCTGGTTGCTGTTTTTCTGTAATGTTAGTGTTGGGCGTGCAAGTCCTAAGGCCTGGTCCAGGGACCCCCCTGAGCTCCAGGCAGTCCTCTCGCTGTCTGCATTGGATGGTGGCACCCCAGCTTCCCTCAGTAACCCCCATCAGTCTTCCCAGGTGGTGGGCCAGCCCCTTTATTTGGACTGTTGGTTTCAGTGGTCTAAGGCATACAGAAAGACCAGGTGGCATTGGAACCATCCTGTGTCCCCTTGGAGGAACATTTCCCCTTTAGGGGCCAAGATCACCAAGCTGTCAGGGCTCCGAGTTGCCGGGACCGGTGTGAGATTTTTCTATGGTCTGTTTTCCAGCGTACCCAGACGTTACTAAAGGAATACAAGGAGAGGGATAAGTCCAATGTATTCACAGATAAGCGTTTTGGGGAATACAGTAGCAGCATGAGCCCCGAGGAAAAGATGATGAAGCGGTTTGCGCTGGAACAGCAGGTACGCAAGACGACGGGAGGGGGGTCCACGCTGCAGACTGAACAAGAGTCCAGCGCCGGGAGAAGGCGGCTGCCCCGCCCCGGTCGTTCCCTTACCCTTGTGTGGACGCCGCGCACAGGGTGCAAATCCAGTACCACGGCCGCTGGGGAAGCAGCGTTTCGCAAACGCCAGCTGGGTGGGCGAGGACTGAACCAGGACTCGCGGCGGGATGTGTCTGGTGTTCTTGACCCAGGGACGTGCGGCCTGGCTGGCGGGGCGCCGGCGGGCTGTGGCCTGGCCTGATGTACTGGCGGCTGAGCTGGCCCGCTGGTTCAGCTGCAGGCCGGTGCCGCCGAGCGCTGAATCACTGCCACGTGACCAGCATACACCGGGAACGGCTCGCCTACGTTGTCACATGTGCACACTGGGGATATAACTGGGTTTTGTTATTCAGTGGTGAGGAACTTTAGGAAACTGATCTTTTTTTTCTTCGACAGCGACAACATGAAAAGAAAAGCATCTACAACCTAAATGAAGATGAAGAATTAACTCATTACGGCCAGTCTTTGGCAGACATTGAAAAACATAATGACATCGTCGATAGTGACAGTGACACTGAGGACCGAGGGACGCTGTCTGGTAAGGGCCGGGAGCGGGGGCCGGCCTGCTCATCGTTACTTTTCTCCTGCCCTTCTTGGAGACTAGGAGAATGTGGGGCACAAGTGTCACATCACTAGCCGCTCAGGAAGTTGTACATGCAACAGGGTCTTTGTGCTTCTTTTGTCACTACGTCCAGAAGGTGCATACGTACATAGATAAAGGCCTTTGTAGGCTGAGAAAGCACTTCCATACCCCTTAATTTGAACTTCACCCTACCTCATTTTACCCATAGCTCAGAGTAACAAGGTGGTTGGGGTGACCCATGGGTCAGAGCCGTGAGCCGTGGGCAGAACCCACCTCGCTGACTCTGTGCACTAACCCACACTGCATTCTACCACTGTCTGGCCAGTTTCGTCTGAATGTTAGTAGTAACGGTGTTTACTTGGTTCTTTTAGTCTTTATTACCATGAAACCGATTATGGGAGTTTGGGGAGCAGATGATATGGGCTTCTTATTTTTAGATGGTAACAAAGCAGATCAAATTTAGTGTCAGGGCAGCTGGGTGACTCAGTGGGTTAAGTGTCGGACTCTTGATTTTGAGTCTGGTATGATTCACAGTTTGTGGGATTGGGCCCCACTTTGGGCTCTGGACTGACAGCACAGAGCCTGCTTGGGATTCTGTCTCTACCTCTCTCTCTGCCCCTCTCCTGCTTATGTGTGTGCATGCACGTGCACCTTCTCTAAAATAGTAAACTAAAAAAAAAAGTTAGTGTGCCATTTTCCAACATCTTCAGAAAGATGCAAAAACTACAACTGACTTAAAGCTTTTGTCTTTATAGCGTGTAGAAAGCTAAGGCATGAAAGCCATGATTGCCCTTTGAAATTTGGATAATCCTGGGGTCAGAAGGCTTAGGACACAGGGCAGTTCGTGGATCTGCTTCCTGGCACTGCGGGTGGGGCCACAGCGCTGCTGAGGCCCCATGGCTGTAGGCTAGTTTTGTCCTCTGTGCCTTTCTCTGCGTGCTTCTCGTTGTTCCGAGATTTTCTGTGCATGCTTAAATGTTAAACACGGTCACTTAGCTGGGCCTAACTCACTGGTAAAGAGAAGCGCTTGGTACCTTTGTGTTTCCAGCCTGGTCTTCACAAGCCGAGTGGCCTTGGCCTTGTTGGCACAAGAGGCTGTGATGCTTGGGTGACTGGAGGAGAAGCGGATTCCTTGTCTTCCTGGGGTTGGGTCCTAGGGGCTTGGCCGTTCGTTAGGGATTTCCTGGCCTCCTGTGATTTTGGTTAGAAGCTCATCAAAACCCAGGTAGTTTAGAAAAGAAAAGCTCTTCTATTTGAAAATATGTATACTTACTATAACTTTACAAATGAATCGCTAGGAAAGACGTTCTGTTTTGTCCAGCTGCTGATGAGGTGCACTCTCCTACATTAGGAGGGGGTCGCCCTGCAGGCCAGCCCTGCGGAGCGGTTCCTGCTTGTGCCGGGCCTCGCTCGGGCACATGCCTGGGGCCGCGCAGCCACAGAGCTAGGCCTCAGATCCCTCTGGGTCTAGACTGGAACCATGGTGTTATTCTCTATCAATTATGGAAACAAGTACTTGACATACTATAAACTATCATTAGGTTTCAGAATAAATATCTAAAAAGCTTTTAATTAAATCCTAACATAAGTACTCTGGAAGATTTTTTTTTTCTGAAACTGAATTTGTTTGTTTAATGTTTATTTATTTTGAGAGACTGTGTGCATGCAGGGGAGGGTCAGAGAGAGAATCCCAAGCTGACTCTGCACTATCAGCACAGAGCCTGACTTGGGGCTAGATCTCAACCGTGAGATCATGACCTGAGCTGAAATCGAGAGTCAAACACTTAACTGACCGAGCTCCTAAGTGCCCCATGACTGAATTTCTTATGTATTACCACCTTCTTAGTGGTTTGTAAATTTTTATTTTCAGAAGATAGTGTAAACAATCTTGAATTACTAAAATACTAAATAGTGTTTTCGGATAAATTAAAGTTTCCAGGAAGCAGAGGAATCGTTCATTTAATAAACACTGGCTTGTGCAGCAGGCACTGTTCTTGGTGCTGTAAGAACGGCGTGAGTAAACCTCTTGCAGCTGCCGAATGACTGGGGAGACCGACAGTAAATAAAAGACCTCGCTGGACTGTGTGGGAGAGCTGAAGGCGCAGAGCTGGAGGCTGAAAACAGACTAAGTTCCAGGCTGGCACGGGCCAATCAGGTAGTCTGGATTTTAGCCTCACCCAGAAGGAAGGCGGTGATCACAGAAAGACTCAGGGGCAGGTGTGGCCAGGAACCCCTGCCCCAGGTGGGAGTGTGCCTGGAGCGAGGGCTGGTGACAGGCAGGTAGACCGGAGCTGGAAGGCCACAAGAAAGATTTTGGCTTTTACGAGGACCTACAGCCATCAGAGGGCGTAGAGCTGGAAGTGCACGGTCTGTAGGGCAGGGCCAGGATTGCTGGACGGCTTAGAGGGGTTCGGGGAGTCCCAGGGGTTCAGCCTGAGCACCTGTTAAGGTGGGGCTGCCCGACACTGGGACACGGACCGGCTTCAGGCGGTTTGAAGTGCTCTTAGACACCCCGGGAGGCCCAGCCTGAGGGGTGAGGAAAAGAGCAGATGGGGCATCCTGGAGCTTGCTGGAAGCCATGCAGAGAAAGCCTTGCCAGGAGAGAGCAGTGAGGGTGCCAAGCCCCTGGCGGTAGGAACAGTGAGAACGGGTGAGCCCACCTCGGTGGGGAGGCAGGAAGCCAAGGGCAGTGATGGAAGAGCCCGGGCAAGCCATGACTAAAGGGCCCAGGGGCAGAGCGGGGTCAGGGTGGAAGGAGCACTTCAACGGGAGAGAAATCAGATAATGGCCCAATAGAATGAGAAAATTTGATTTGGGACAAGGGTGCCTGAATTGCTCGGGTCGTGTCCTTGAGGAGCTGGGAAGGGATGGCCTGGCCACTTGTGCAGTGGTTGAGGGGCAGAGGGTGAGCCCCAATGCCACTCTCTGGCTGAGGGGGTGAGGCTTCTAGTTTTCTCGGCTGAGAGCGGGTGGGAGTGGAGCCCCAGCCCTGGTGAGTGGGCTGCGGGCACTGACCTGACGTCACTGAGCAGCAGCCTCCAGAGCCCGGCTGGAGTTGGTGGGGTTACGTACAGCATGCTTGCTTCCTGCACACACGTCCCCCCGCACGGCTGTGGCAGGCAGCAGGTGCGGGGTGCCATCTCGGCAGGTGGCAGAAGCTCCTGCATGGCTGTGGCAGGGAGCAGGTGCAGGGCGCCATCTCAACTGGTGGCGGCCAGGTTAACAGGAGGGTGGGGGGCTGAGGCCGCCAGCGGTGTGGGACCGTGGGCCCTGCTGGGGAAAGCAGCCTAGTCGTTCTGTTCCTGTTACTGGAAGGGGATTGAGTCTCCATGTTCTCATCTGAGATACTGGGTTTTTAAGGATTCTTTCTGTTCCGAAGGTGATGATTCCCACAGTAAGTGCCCTGGCACCTGGGGCCGGCTGGACATCAGTGGCTTACGCTGCCAGTCAGGTTCCTGACCTCGGGACTTAACTTCCGAGTCCCTGCCCAAGAAGGTGTGAAGAGTGCGTATTCTCACGCAGCCTGAGCCTGGACTTCCCTCCTAAGACTCAGAGCTCCGCTCATTTACCTGGATTGGCTGGTCTTTCATGAGACTTGATTGCAGTTAGCAAGTATATCTTGGGGGTCTGCAGCCATCAGCTCATGGTCAGGTGGTGGTTTGTGTCTGGGTTTTCTCAGAGCGGCTCGTTGTGGGTGATCCTCAGGTGCCATGGTGCCTGTGGTCTCGTGCAGCCGCTGTGTGTGACACCGGCCTGGTTCTCCAGACCACACTCGGGTCGGCGCTGGTGGCCCTGCAGGAAGTGGGTCCTGCGCCAGCACCCGGGCTTCGCAGACGTGTCTTCTGTTCTTTGTCCCCAGCCGAGCTGACCGCCACCCATTTTGGAGGCGGTGGCATGCTCCTTCACAAGAGGACCGCCCAGCAGCAAGGCGAGGAGGGGGAGAGACCTCGGTCACGCAAAGACCTGATTGAAGAGCTCATCGCAAAGTCCAAACAGGAGAAGGTGCGTGAGCGCACTCCATGGGGCCTCCGTCACCAGAGACGCTCACAAAACGCTCGGGGCCTTTTTTCCATGTGCATTTTTAGGCTGTATTTAATATTTTCTGTGTACTTACGCACTGATTTTGTGTAGGAATATTTTAAGTTTCACCATGTGTATACTTCTCGTGGCCTGCTGTGTCTCGGGGAGGAGTGGTTTTTGGCGGCTGGGTTTTGTGTTTTGACATTGTTTTGCATGGTTTTACTGCCAGCCGACTGCTCAGTGCGTCTTGAAGAATAATTTATGGCAGGAAATTACTTCTGTGAGATGAGGTTTTGTAGCTTTGCTTTTACAATACTCATCTCTCGTGGTCTCTCTCCTGCTGACACATCAGGTGTTGGTTGACTCTGCGTCGAGTGTGGCCTGGACGCTGATGCGGGCCAGCAGCAGTGTCATGCGCTGTGTCTGTTCTTTCCCCAGAGGGAGAGGCAAGCCCAGCGGGAAGACGCCCTGGAGCTCACAGAGAAGCTGGACCAGGACTGGAAAGAGATCCAGACTCTGCTCGCACACAGAACCCCCAAGTCTGACAAGGACCAAAAGGAGAAGCCCAAGGTGGGAACTGAGTTGACTGACCTTTCTCTGGGCAAAGGTGGAGGCCGGGGTCTCCTCTGGCCTGTTCCTCACATCGGCAATGTTTCCTTTTAGTTCTAGGCCCTCCTGTGGGCGGGAGCTTCTCTGACACATAGAATGTCAGCGGGGAAAGAGACAAAAAGTGACTTCCTGTCTACTCCTGAATAATTAAGCTAAAGAAGATGTTTGTCTTTTTGGTACGAGGCCTTTCGGCCTCTTCAGATGGGGTTTGACTCTTCCTGTTACACAGTGGCTGTCATATACAGTTACTTAGTTTTCCCTCCAAACAGGATATGGTTTCTCCCACGTTTTTTTTAGTCTGAATTGTTGGAAAAGCTGCATCCGCATGATTGGTTGTCTTCTAGGAAATACCTAGGCTTTCACCAGATGACCTTGCTGTGTGGCCAGTGTCCACCTTTGTGAGCCCCTCTCACTGTGGCTGCTGCCTTTACCCAGCTCGCGCTTTGTGGGCTTAATGCCTAATGAGCAGCGGTTAGTTTTATTAAAGCAGGTGTAGTTTGCGAAGAACTCCCAGGAGGGAGAAATCCTATGTATCTTCACTTGAAGTGTCCTCAAGACTGACTCGAACAGCTTTCTTTCAAGAAGAAAAGACTTAGCTGTGGTTTGGCCTCACCCACCATGGCGTCCAGGGATTGCTGGAGATGCAGGAAGCAAAACAAAACAACAGCAACAACTCCAAATGAAAAGTTTCTTCTTTCTGCCCTAGCCTGACGCATACGACATGGTGGTCCGGGAGCTCGGCTTTGAAATGAAGGTGCAGCCCTCCGACAGGATGAAGACGGAGCAGGAGCTCGCACGGGAGGAGCAGGAGCGGCTGGAGCGGCTGGAGGTGCAGCTGTGACCCGGCCCCCCCCCCCCCCCCCCCCCCCCCCCCCCCCCGGGCCAAGCAGGGGCCTTTCCTCCGCCCTCTGGGAGGAGGGCCCAGATGCAGTGTTTCATCAAAGGACTCCTCTTAGCCTCCTCGGAGTTAATGTTTATTTTACTATAAATACCCCTTTTTTATTGTAAAAGAAAGAAAATGCAGATAATAATACTCAAATACACCAAATAAACAGTGAATATTTGCTCTAATCCATATACCTCAAAGCAGCTGCTAACAACATAATGCACTGCTTTCTCTTTTTTCTTTGTGCCTTAAAGAAGGCTTTTAAAATTTCATACATTAAAACAAAAATCAGGACACCTGGGTGGCCCCGTTAGGCATCTGACTTCAGCTCAGGTCACGAACTCACAGTTCATGAGTTTGTGCTCCGCGTTGGGCGGATCCTCCGTCCCCCCTTTTCTCTCTGACCCTCCCCCTCTCGCTCTGAAGGATAAACACCGGGGGCTCCTGGGTGACTCGGCTGGTTGAACGTCCGACTTCAGCTCGGGTTATGGTCTCACAGTTTGTGAGTTTACCCTCCACATCGGGCTCGATGCCGTCAGCACACAGCTCGCTCCAGATCCTCGGTCCCTCCCCTGCTTGTGCTTTCTCAAAAATAAAAAACATTTTTAAATACTAAATTAGCAAACATGTTAATAACTATGTGAAGGCTGGCCCACTGTTTTGTGTGTGGTCACGTCACGAGCCGCCTCTGTCGGCTGTGTATTTCCAGCCAGCGGAGTGGTTGGGCCCCTGGCCTGGCCGCACAGACCGCACGGAGAGGTGCCCGCCCTCCCCTGGGGCTGTGCACTGCGGCGTCCCGTAACGGGCTTGCCTTCATGGTGACTAGAACATTCTTGCTCCACAGTGTTCATTTTCATTTCTGTGCAGAAGTCTTCTGCTTGACGCCCACCTGGCGCCGGCACGTTAGAAAGAAGACGGCGGGCTCCAAGCCGCTGCCCCAGGGTCCGCGGCCTGCGGGAGGGCAGGGACGGCGTGCCTCCTGCCCGCCAGCTCCGTGAGCCCAGCAGACAGCTTTGCTTGCTTTCTCCCCGCTCAGGCTGCGAGGCTGCGGAGAATGCTCGGAAAAGACGAGGGTGGTGATACTAAAAAACCAACACACCAGTCGGCGGATGACTTAAGTGATGGCTTTGTTCTGGACAAAGACGACAGGCGCTTGCTTTCCTACAAAGTAAGTGTTTGCCTCTGCTGCTGGCCTGCTCTTTGAATTCAGAAACACAGCTTCCGGTGTCTCGTTTAATGGGTTTATCATGGGTGGAAAGCATCAGTCTCCGAGAACACTCAGCGCTCTATATCTGGGTGTCCCTGGCGGGTCAGGTGCCGGCCTGGCAGCAGGCTGGCTGCCCGGAGGAGGGCACGTTGGCCCCTGCTGTGCGTTGTCGGTGTCGGCCACTGCGGCTTATGAGGATTAGCACTGCTGTGGAGGGAGTGGGGTCAAATCATCGAGTGTCTGAGACTGGTAGTGTTTAGTTCACAAAGTCTGTACGGTCTACACCCTTTCCCGTTAGAGCAAATCAGTCAGGATTCAGGGCGGGAATATAGACGCAGAGTTTCGAGCAGAAGAGGATCCGAGGCAGGAAAGGGAGCGCTCACAGAACACCAGACTGTTCGGTAGGAGGGCACAGTCAGGGATCACCCCCAGGCATTGGGGTCCTGCCACCCCCAGGTGCTGCCCAAATGTCAGGAAGCCCCTGCTGACCAGCCGGCCCCCAGCCCCAGAGCCAGTGGTGAGGCGCCGCAGACGCGGCCACCGGAGCCTGTGGCTGCCGGGGCGCCCTCCCACCTTGCTGCTCGTGGCAGAAGCTACCAGCCGCCCGGAGCCCTGGCCCCCAGCGTTCAGGAGTGGGCCCAGCCGGTGCCCGAGGGTGGGTGCTCTGACGTGGCCCCTGGACGCGGCGTGGTGAGGCCTGCGGTCCCCGGTCTGTTCCACTCTAGGACGGAAAGGTGAACTTCGAGGAAGAGCACAGCCGGGGAGCCAGTGACGACGAGCACGCAGACGAGCCAGGGGCAGACCCGGGCGAGGACGACTCCGAGGAGAGCAGCGGCTCCGATGGGCACTCGGACCTGGAATCGGATGTGGAGAGCGAGGAGGAGAGTGGGCGTGTGGACGAGGACAGAGGGGCCCGGTGGGACAGCGAGGGTCCCAGAGCCCGAGGTGCTGCCGGGGCAGAGCTGCCCTATACCTTTCCAGGTAGACCGATCGCTGGGTCTTCCTCCGTCTTGGGGTGGCCTCTGTGTCCGGGCGAGAAGTCTGCCTCGCTGGGGCTGTGTCTGTGGAGTGGGGACCAAGGGAACCCTTCTGGGCGCACCGGCACCTGCCCACCTGTAAAGTCTTGGCTTTGGTGTCCGGGCCTTGTGGTGTGACTGCAGTCGGTGTCGAGGGCCCACAGCTGGGTGGAGACGCCACACGACTTTCCTTAGAAGGTCGTAGTGCTCCGTCCACGGCCAGCCTTCCGTAGTGGAATCGTGGCCGCCCCGGAGAGCCAGGGCACGGCCCAGGGCCTGGGGAGTCGCTTGTAAGGGGAGGCGTCCTGCATTCAGACCTGGGCAGTCACGTGGCCACGTGTCCTCCCAGAGGAAACTCGGTGTGTCGTGTTGTGTAGTTTGCAGAGCCCTTCAGTTCTGGTGAGCAGTCCCAGGCTGTCCCGGGATGTGCGGTCACTCCCAGATGGGACACGGGTGGGCGAGGCCTGCGGTCAGTGGGAGTCTGGGGTCGCGGTGACACTCTGCTCACCGGCGTCATCCATCTCGTCCTGAGCCCGTCTGGACACCAGGGCCAGCGCCAGCCGCCTGAGCTTCCGTGCGTGGTGTCCTCGCCTCCTCGGGGCTGTTCTCGGGACCTGGGCCCTGACCGCAGCCACCCCACCTACCCTCAGCCCAGGGCACTCGGAGCACATTGTAGATGTACCAGAGGTGGCTGGGGTGGGAGGTGACAAAGTACACGTGAACTTGTGTCTTGGGGAAGTTTGATCACATATGTTCCTTTCTGTTTTTAACCTCCATGTTATCACAAACGTCTCACTTTAAGTAGTAAATGTGGCACATGTGTTGTCAATAGCCCCCGAGTCCTACGAGGAGCTGAAGTCCTTACTATCGGGGAAGTCGACGGAAGAGCAGCTCTTGGTGGTGGAGAGAATTAAGGCCTGCAACCATCCCAGCCTCGCAGTGGGAAACAAAGCAAAATTAGAAGTAGGTGTTAGAACGCTCTGTGTCAGAACGCTGACCGTCACCAGGTGGGCGTCCCTCGTGGCCCCGAGCAGCCCGCGGTGACCACTGCGGGGTCGGGGCAGGCCGTGGGCCAGCCCTGCCCCAGGCCACCGCTGGCGCCCCCACAGGCCGGGGAGGAGGCGCTGCTGCCCTCCGCCTACGGGCAAGGACGCTCGGGCTCCGGGAGTGGCTCACGCGGCCACCAGCTGGCAAAGCTGGACTCTGGGTAATTGGACGGCGCCGTGCCTTTACAGAACGGGGCTCGGGGCTGGGTGCCTTCTTGGTCGCTCTTCAGACCCGGGTGTTGTCACCGTGCTGCCCGAGCGCACCCCTCAGCCCGCAGCCTCCTGCTCACCTGCTCTCCTAGCGTCCGACAGGCTTCTCAGCCCGCGTTCGGTCAGCGGCCCCCGTCACCGTCCTGAGGCGTGTGCTCACACGTGTTAGCCGGAGCTTGGGGACAGGCCTTGTGTGCCTGTGGTTTTTATTCTGGGGGTGAGCATTGAACTCTGTTCCCAATCTCTTCCTGCAGAAACTCTTTGGCTTCCTTCTGGAATACGTTGGAGATTTGGCTACAAGCAACCCACCAGACCTCAGAGTGATTGATAAACTGGTTGTGTAAGTGCAGATGGTGGTGAGCTGGGCTGGGGGTGGCGTTGAACAACCTTTATCCCATTTACAGCCACAAAAATACACCTTGGAGTCCCTCAGGTTGCCCCTGGCAACCACAGCCTGCACCCGCCACAGCGGTTTCAGTGCTGACGCGCCCTGTGCATGGCGTCCACGCTGCTCCTGGCACCGTGCAGAGCGAGGCGGTAACTACAGACAGGCTGACTCTGAGGCACTTGAACACATCAAACTGGTTCGTGTTTGAAGGTTAACTTTCTGTTCGTTCACCAATAAAACGCCAGGCTCTGCTTGGACGGGTGACAGGCGTCGGGGACGCAGGGCAGACTCCCATCGTGCCGTCCAAGGGCCCGCCCGCCCCGGGTCCACACCTCAGCGGAGCCTGATAGGCTTGTGCTGTGGGCGCCGGGGACCAGTCCCTGTGGTCTGCCCGTCCTGGCCCGCCCAGCCACGGCTAGAGCCCTCGCTGCACTAGGACCCCCGTGAAAGCAGACGCTGGAGTGCAGCCTCCGGGCCAGGCCGTCTGGAGGGAGGTGCAGGGAGGGACGGTTAGCTTGAGCAGCTTACGAGTGCCCCTCTGGGGCCAGCCACGCGCTGCGCATTGCCGCCGCCCCAGCACAGCTGGGCTCCTGAGGACCCGGTGGGTCTCTGTGGACAGCACCTTGGGACGGTCCGCTGAGTCCAGCACGGAGGGTTTGCCCCAGTGGGATTACCCTTCCGCTACCATTGCTGTGAAAGTCAGCACGTCCTAAGAGACGGCAGAAGCAGGTAGACCGTTATAAAACAAGCCCCAGGCCGCCAAGGACGCCGGGCAGGTCTGTGAGAGGGAAAGCGGGTCCTTCCGCGGGCTTCCGGTGCCTGCCTGCTCCGCAGTCCGCCCGTGACCTCACAGGGAAGAGGTGGCCGTGGCGTTTGGGGCTTTTGTTCTCTGGAGTCATTTTCCCCTGACCTGTGTTTCTGATTAACAGGCAGTTATATAATCTTTGTCAAATGTTTCCTGACTCTGCGAGCAACTGCATGCAGTTTGTCCTCCGAGATGCCATGCACGAGATGGAAGGCGCGATTGAGGCCAGAGGCCGGGTGGCGTTCCCGGGCCTGGACGTGGTGAGCCAGGGCGCGGTCCGAGCTCTCGGCCCCGGGGAGGGCCGACTGTGGACAGCGTGTGTAGTGGGACGGGTTTGCCGGACCTCGAGCTTCCAGACTGGTCTGGAGAACGGGCTGGGACAAGGCGGGAAGGAGTGTGTATTCCTTAACCAGAACTACAGTGTGCTTCATCAGAGAGGGTGTGGTTTGATCACACACGACCAGGGCTGTGCACGGCCTTGGTGGCAGAGAGGAACGAGTGTGTTGACTGAGGGCCCGAGCCCTTGTGCTGGCACCGCCCTGTCCTGGGGCCTGCTCCCTGGGGCACCTGCGTGACCCTCGAGGTTCTCTCTGACGGTCCCGTAACAGCTGCGGGCTGCCTTGTCAGCTTCGGTGACTTTGAGGAAGGACTTGCTAAGTCTGTCCCGTATCCTAGGCGCGTCTGTGGAAATGAAGTCACAGTGACGCACAGAAGTACAAGGTGTACGTGCCTGGTTCAAAGCCCCACCGGGGTCTGAGCCGGTGTCCACTCGTCGTTGCCGTGACTTCCTCCTCTGGGCCTCGGCTCTTAGCAGACTCCCGTTTAACTGCCAACTGGTGGCCGAGGAGATGTGGCCTGGGGACCGTGCAGCGGGCCGTTGCAGGCGCCTGGGCTCCATCCCCGTTTCTCAGATGAGCTGTTTGTCCTTGTCTGGATGCCGGGATGACGGTGCAGTCACCCGCCCTAGAGGCCCGATGTGAGGACTCGTGACCTAACACGAGGCGTGGCTGCATCACTGCCTGGATGCAGTGGTCACAACGCCAGGGCCATCGACCGTCATGACTGCTCCTTTAGCGACACCCATGGCCCGCTGCTGGCGGGGCGAGGAGGTGGGGCCGGGGTGCTGGGGGGAGCCCAGCCCCGCCTCTGCCTCCGCGTGTCCTGTGTTGGCTGGCGTCCCTGTCAGCATGAGGGCGAGGGCCCTGCGGAGGCCCTGCAGGGAGGAGAGGGGGGGTCTCGGGGTGGCCTGACATTTTCAGAGTGACCCACTCCTGGGTGTTTGGGGAGGTTTCTTGGTGCCTTTGGACAACACGAACGGTCTGCAGATTCAACGCTTCTCTGCTTTGATCCGTGAGCCAGCCTCTCTCGTGTCTCCCGGGTCAGTAGCCTGTGGGAGTGCCCGGCCCAGTTAGTCCCCAAGAAGTAACTGCTTCTGGTTATTGCCCTCCTCCTGCCGCCTCTGGGGCCGCCGTCACTGCCTGCAGCCGTCTGTCTCGGTCGCGTCCCCAGAGCCACTGCTCACGCCCAGGTTCTCAGGGCCGGGCAGAGCCTGGCGCAGCAGGCTCCGCGCCTTTGTTTCTCCTCTTCCCGGCCGGCTCCGGGGCCCCGAGCCCCGACGGCAGCCTCGCCGCTTTTCTCTACCCAACCGTCGTGTGCAGTCTGTGGCGTAGCTTTAGCGCCCGTGGCTCCCGCTGCGGGTCGAGCCGAGGGCGTGCCCAGGCGCTGTTCGGTGAGCAGCCGTGTTTGTCGGGCTGTCGGTGTGCCAGTCAGCACTTAGCGGCCGCCCCAGGGGGGCGGGTGCGTGCCGGCATGTCAGGGGCACCGCCCTGGCCGCCAGACGGCGGCGGAGATGGGGCGTCTGGTGGGACACCTGCAGGCGCCCCGCCGCCCTTTACCGGGAAAGTCAGAGCCCCGTTTGCCGTCAGGCCCGTCCTAAAGGTCACATTTCAATTTCACTTTACTGTCTTTAATCCTCGTGGTGACACTTTTGTCTTTTAGCTCATCTATTTGAAAATTGCTGGGATGTTGTTTCCGACCTCCGACTTCCGGCACCCTGTCGTGACGCCTGCACTCATGTGCATGAGCCAGCTGCTCACCAAGGTGCGCTCTCCGGCCCCCTCGGCGCCAGGCGTGTGACCTTCAGGGCCACACGGAGGGACGGGCACTGGCGGGGGGGCCCGTGGAGGCTGTGGAGACGACCAGTCGGAATCTCTGAGGCCAGAAGTGGCCCCAGACGTGGTTACAGAGGATGTGACATCAGATAAGACGAGTTCATGGCGAAGGCATCAGGCCTGACGTGGGGTTCTGTTCCCCTTTTGGCCTAAAAAAAGCCCACATAGTCGCGTTTTCCTTGGTCTAGCCCGTGGCTGGTCACTAACAGCGCTACTTGCGGTTGTGGCTGCTCTTGGGAAGGGAGAGCACGAGGGGCCCCTCCCCCGAGCACAGCGCCCCGAGGGGCACGCGCACGCACCTCCGTGCAGGCGAGGCTCCGGGGCCGCATGTCCCACCCAGGAAGCCAGGGTGCGTGCCTGGTGCAGACTTTGGAGCATCGTCCCCGACGGCTGACCGTGCCCTGTGCCCCGCGCCAGTGCCCCGTGCTGTCCCTCCAAGACGCCGTGAAGGGCCTGTTCGTGTGCTGCGTGGCCCTGGACTACGTGCGCCTGTCTCAGAGGTTCGTCCCGGAGCTCGTGAACTTCCTCCTCGGGATCCTCCACGTCGCAACTCCTAACAGGCAAGGCCAAGGTGAGCTGGTGGGAGGAGCCTTTTCAAGTTCATTACACTTCATCCTTTTTGAGGACTTGTAAAAGGAGTTCACACTCACCGTAGAGGGTGTGGGACGCGGAGACAGAACGACCAAACCATCTGGGGCCCTGCCTTTCCCACCCCCCTTTTTTTAAATACTTATTTCTGGGCAGGAGGGAGCGTGGCTGTGTGGACACACTGCCCCTGATTGAGTCGGGGCCTGCTTTCTGTGTCCACCGCGGCGGCCACACCCCCAAGCCTGGACGGTGGCGTGCTGAGTGTGACGTGCAGCCCGGACGACCACACTTCCTGTCAAAAATACATAAGACAGCTCAGGTTCTTTTAGATTGATTATGTGTTGAAGTAACGTTTTAACATTTTGGGTTAAATGAATACATCGTGAAGATCTGTGTTTTCAGCACTTTCTCTGTGCAACAAGAACACCTCACTTGCTTTACGAGGCTCAGGGCGTCTTTCCAGCACCTCAGCCCCGCTCTGTGTCCTTTCTGGTTTCTGCTGCGGGGAAAGCAACATTATAACAGAAGGAGTTGTAGCGTTTGTTGATCTTCCAGACTGTCCCCTACTCTCAGCTCCCTGCCAGCCTCTGGCCGCGCCCAGGACGTGACCACACGCCCTGCTTCCCTTTTGAGCTGTTGAGGGGTCGCTCGGTCTCTGCCCATCACTCTTGTGTGTCCATCGGATCACCTTTCCTGCCCCAGTTGTAGATCGTATTTCAGCGATAAGACGCAGCTCTGATGCCGCCTGCCATGCAGAACACCTTGCCAGTGCTGGGGTGGAGGCGGGGGTGGGGGGAGTTCACACCTGCAGGGGTGTGGCTTAGGGTACCCATAACCCCTCCGTCCAGTAGCCTAAACATGGGGCCTGGCCTGTCCCCTCGTGACCTCATGGTAAAATCTCCCTGCCGGCGCTTTCTGCTCCCTGGTCATACTGACCCCATGCTGCACACTCCCATGCGCCAGGTGTGCTGCTGGGCCCTGGAGAGGTACAGTTGTGCCCTGGGAACCTGCTAGGAGGTGGTCCTAGTCCAAGGTGAAGGCTACAGCCGGACACACTGGATGCTGCGGTGCAAGGAGGCAGCGGGCAGGCTGGCTGTCAGCCCACTTTCCTGTCCCCCTGTGCCCTGCCACTGCCAGCCTTGCTGTGCCAGGAGCCCACCACGCCTGGCAGGTCGTGCCTGCTGCCTCATTGCTCTTCTGGGCAGTGACTGGGTTAAGTTTTCTCCATTGGTGTTTGTCTTCTGCAACAGACATTCTCTGACCTGATTGGTTAACTACCGTCCGCCTGCCGCCCTCCCCCTGCTCTGCTCCTCCTGTGCCCGCCATCATCTCTTTCCGACACGGAGTCTTGTTCACTTCTGTCGTGTGGGTGGTGTCCACTGCCCACCTCCCCGGCGAGGTCAGAGGCCTGGTCTGTCCCCTCATGCACCCCTGTGAAAGCTGCAATCCCACCTGTGCCTGGTAAAAATAGGCTGTGTTTGTCAGAAGTGAATTTTCTATAGGCCTCACCATGTAGAGCCCGCTCTTTGGGCTCAGTCATGCTCAGAGGCCATCTCTGTCCTTGTCCCACTTGGAATTCAGGTTACACTCTGGTGCACCCTTTCAGAGCGTCTGGGAAGAATGCGGAGCTGCTCTTGGTGTCTGATGAAGAGGACACAGCCACGTGGCAGAGGAGAGGCCTCTCCCTCCACTGGGCAAGTGGACTGAAGGCCCAGACTAAGACAGAGGCCAACCATACAAGGTACATGTAGGGCCAGGGGCACCTGGGAGTGCGTGCCTCAGTGCCTGGCCTGGAGCCCGACAGGACCGGGACCCAGCACTCTGAAGACACTGCTGTCCACTCCGCAGAGTCTACAGAAGAGCGGTTAGAGCTAATCAGTTAATTCAGTGAAGGAGCAGAATACAAAGTCAGTAAAAATGTCAGCTGCATTTCTATACACAGTGACCAATTTAAAAGAAAATTAGAAAATTCTACTTGTAATAGTGTCAAAAAGAATAAGATATAGGAATTAACCAAGGAGAGGAATGGCTGTTGAAACTACAAGAGATCGCTAAACAAATGGAAACACATCCCATGTTCATGGATAGGAAGACTTAATCCCCTCCAAATGCTGTCACATTGGCAATTAGGTTTCAACGTGTGAATAGGGGCGGGTCACACACACTGGCTACAGGAGGAGGACCAGGGGGTTTTCTGAGAAGTCTTTATTCTCTGATTTTCTAAATGATGGAGTCTTTGCAGTATACTTTTGTCGTAAAAAAAAAAAAAAATAGGTTTACCATCTTAATCATTTAAAAAGGTTTTTTTTAATTTTGTTTATTTCTGAAAGACAGAGCATTGAGTGGGGGAGGGGCAGAGGGAGAGGGAGGCACAGAATCTGAAGCAGCTCCAGGCTCCGAGCTGTCGGCACAGAGCCTGATTTGGGGCTTGAACTCATGAACTGTGAGATCATGACCTGAGCCAAAGTCAGGCACTTAAACCGACTGAGCCCCCAGGCGCCCTGCTTATTGGCCATTTATATGTCTTTTGTGGATAAATGTCTGCCCTGCCCATGAAAGAAAAAAGAATAGTTTCCCGGGATTTTTAACTTCTGTCTGCTTCACTTTGTAGTTACCTAAAACCTAACACAGAGCCACTCTTTCAACGTTGTCACTGTATTTCCCACAACGGTCCTTTCTGTGCGGGGACGCCGTGAGCTGTCGCCGTCGCTGCCGCTGTGCGGCCCGGGTCAAGGTCTCAGAGTTGAGTGCTGCCAGGGCGGTTGACGGAGGCAGTGACCGACCGGCGTGAGCCGGCTCCCGTCTTGCCTCCCGCCCTGACGACCGGTGTCACCCCTTGCAGACTGTCCTGCCTGGCCGTGTGTCTGGCTCTGGTGAAGCACTGCGCGCTCATGTACGGTTCCCTGCCGTCCTTCCACGAGGTCGTGCGGCCCCTCCGCGCCCTGCTGACGGAACACCTGGCCGCCTGCAGTCACCCCCCGGAGCTCCAGGTGAGGCTCCCCGGCCCTGCCGAGGGTGGGGAGCAGCGCGGGTGGTGTTCTTGTCCCAAGGCCGTGGCTCTAGGAACCCAGGGCACTGACAGAAGGCACTGCACTCCCGCACGGCCTCTGGCTGGGCACCTTGGTCTGCGAGCAGCCCCGCGGTCATGTGCCCTTCAGCCTGGGCAGTGGCTCTGGGCTCCGTGTCCCCCCGGGCCTCACGGGTTTCCTGAAAACAGTCCCGCAGCCCTGGGCACGGTGAGGAAGCCACGAGGGGCTCGTCGGTTTGCCTCCAAAGGCGTCTTCCACAGCCGCCAGGCCTGCGGCACATCCAGTCATGCCTTCAGGAGCCCCCAGACCTGCCTTCCCGGGGCTGCCCCACGCCCCACCCTGTCGTCTCTGGAGCCGCCCGAGCCGGCCACGGGCGTCTGTCCAAGGGGCCACGGGGCCCAGCAGGTGGACGGCGAAGGCAGGACGGCGGTGCGGGAGGCCAGGCGAGCCAGCACGCACCTGTCACCCGCTCGGACCCCCTCATCTGCCCTTCCCCCTGCCCGGAGCACTGTCCCTGGAGACCAGTGGCTCATCCCCTCGAAAACACGTCATGTCATGTCTCTCCCCTGCTAGCACACAGACTGGGTGACGGCGGCGGCTCGGCCGTCCCTTGTTAGGCCCCCTCCGAGCCCAGGCGGCCTGGCACTGCCACGCGAGCCACCTCGCCACGGAGAAGTGGATGAGGCTGAGGCGTCAGCAGCTGGGTTTCTTACCGTGGGTGTGGCTGTCGCTTGTCCTTCAAAGGACTGAGTGGCCCTCTGGTCTGCGGGCCGTGGGCTGACCGAGGGGCCTCGATGGCACCAGCGGACCCCAGGCAGGCCGGCCACACCTCACTGCGGCTCCTGTGGAGGCGGGGCTTTGGGCCTCAGCAGCCGTATTGGCCATGGGGCCAGAGGCCTGAGTTCCAGGACACAGCTCTGTGAGGGGAAAGGAACCGTCAGCCTGCTGGCTTCTAGAAGGTCCCTCGGAAGCCCAGCTCCCTTTTCTAGAAGCCCCATCTGTGGTGGAGGTGCCCTATCTGGTTCTGTAAGGTCGAATCACAAAGTCGGTAGAAGCTAAGTCTCGCCCCACCTGTGGCTCCCTGTTGGCTGCCCTGCAGCCCCGGCCCCCGGGGCAGAGTGAAGGCGGCGCGTCCACAACGCGGGCCACGGGCGCCCGCCGCGAGCGGCTTCTCTGGGGGAGGACATTCCTCTGAAGCCCGGGCTGCTCACTCCGAAATGTGCAAACAAAACGCCTTTATGGGGTCTTGGTGGCTCTTCCGCGCCGCCAGCAGGCGGTGGGGGCCGGCCAGAAGCTGTTCCCGGGGCCCCCACAGCGGGGCCTGCACCCCTTTTCTTAATGGAGGGGGCCGTGAGCCGGAGGAGGGGAGGGCGCAGCAGGGAGGCCGCGTCTCTGTGCGGTTTCCTCCCCGCTGCAGCCCCCGCTCCCCCTGCCGCCTTCCAGGAGCTGGGCCGGAGCGCACTGGCCGCCATGGGGCCGCGGGAGCCGCGCTACCGGCCGCTGATCTGCGAGAAGAGCAGGCCGGTGCCGCTGAAGCTGTTCACGCCCCGGCTGGTCAAAGTGTGCGTAGCCGCGGGCGGGGGCCGGGGTGCGGGAGGGCGGGCCCCGCGCGCACCCCCTTGACGCGGGCTCTCCGCCCTCAGCCTGGAGTTCGGGCGGAAGCAGGGAGGCAGCAGGGAGGAGCAGGAAAGGAAGAGGCTGATCCACAAGCACAAGCGGGAATTCAAAGGCGCCGTCCGGGAGATCCGCAGGGACAACCAGTTCCTGGCCCGCATGCAGCTGGCGGAGACGCTGGAGCGGTG
>NC_043700.1:192357650-192359301 GCF_006229205.1 Suricata suricatta
GGCGGGGGCTGCGGGCGGGGGCGGCCGGCCGGGACCTGCGCGCCCGCGCCCGCGACCTGCCAAGACGCTAATCCGGAAAATGGGGTTTGTCCTTTTCTTTGAAGGGATGCGGAAAGAAAGCGAAAAGTGAAGAACCTTTTTAACAGTCTGGCTACCCAGGAAGGGGAATGGAAGGCTCTGAAGAGGAAAAAGTTCAAAAAATGAACCTTTGCAAGTTAGGCAAGGAGACCCTGTAGACCGACTGTAATAAAGGCTGCTGACGGGTCGGCGTGGCGTCTCCCTCCTTCCCCGCGAGCGCGCCTCCCCGGCCAGGACGGTCACCTCCGAGTCCAGACAAGCCTCGGCTAATCACAGGCTTGGGGACTGGGGGCTTCCGGCCCCACTCGTGTTGGGACGACCGCGGGCGTGGACTCCCGGGGAGAAGTCCGTGTACGTGAGGGGAGAGGGGCCTGGCGCGGAGAACCCCGGCCCCTCACAGCCCGGCGCTGGAGGCCGACGTCACACAGCCTGCGGGCCCAGCAGCCAGCCCTGCAAGGTGGCCCTGGGGCCTGCGCCGGGAAGCCAGTCCCTGAGGGCACCCAGCCAGACCCGGCCCTAACCGCAGAGGTGTGAGGACTGGCAGAGGGGTGCGGGTGGGGGACAGACAAGATGGGTTTCTGGCCTCCCTAAAAGCCTGGGAAAGAGGAGGTTGGTGGGGAGAATTGGGAGTTTGATGCTGGACAAATTGGTGGCGGTGGAACTCTGTGTGGAGTCCGGGCCAGAATGCCCCTGGAGCGCCGAGGCCCCAAGCCCAGAAGGTCGAGAGCAGCCTTGGGAATGAGGGAGGAGCCCTCCCCTGGGTCGCCAGAGACCGAGGTTTGCCAGCTGAGTGGCCCCACAAGCCAGGAGGCCCAGGCGGCCGCCCGTCCGCACACACCGGCCTCCCCTCGCCGTGCAGCCCCGGCCCTCCTGCCCCTGGGCTCGCGACGCCCTGCGCGTCGGTCCCACGAGGCCGGAACGCGCCGGCAGCGCGTCCCAAAGCCCCAGCTTCGGATCAGGTAGCGCTGCCCCCGCCCCCGCGGCCTCTCCCCAGATGCCGTCTCGGAAGTTTCAGGGTGTGTGTAGCTGGCCCATCCCAGCCCTGCCTCGATGTGCAGACGTGAGGATACAGGGGTTCTAGAAGGGCTGAGACCCAGCTGGGACCAGCCTGGCCACGAGCGAAACTGACGGCTGTTCTGGGCCTTCTGCGACACGCATGCCCTATTCGTCCCTCCTGCCCCCTCCCCCACGGCGCAGCTGGAAGAAAATGAACCTGACCTGAACGTGTCCTTTGGAGAAAGTGCTAAGGGCCTTCTGGGTTGGAGGAGGGCTCCCTGCCCCTATCGGGCAGCGTGTGGCCGCTGCCATCTGTACTTGGAAGGCTGGTGCGGTGTAAGGAGGGCGTATGAGCGCCAGGTTGACAAGCAGTGCACTGGGGACGCGCGTCAACGCGGAAGCCGAACCTCCTGTCCAGAACTTCCCGTTACTTTCTGGTTCGGGCTGGACAGTCACACGAACCCTGGAGGGCATGTGGGTGGGGGTAGTGAGCAGGTGCGGCGCCCGCCGCCGCAGGCCAGGCCGGCAGCAGAGAGGCCAGCGCGCTGCCGGCTGGACGCTGCGGCTCCCGAGGGTC
>NC_043700.1:192359401-192362586 GCF_006229205.1 Suricata suricatta
CCGGGCTCCGCCCCACGCGCAGAGCCGCCGAGCCGCGGTGGGTGGGCGAGCGGCGGGGAGGGACCCCAGACGACGGCGCATTGAAGGCTGGGGCCACTCCGGACCCGCCCGCACTCGGCTCGCCAGCCGGAAGAGGAAGCGGGCGGCCGCCACTTCCGGGACGAGAGGGGGCGTGGTCGGCGCGCTCCCGCCCCCGGCTGCGTGCCCGCGGTCCATTCCGCATCCGTCCATCAGTTCGTGAGTCTGACCATCTGTCCGCCCTGAGCGCGCGGCCGCGGCAGGTGCAGGGCGGGGCTGCTCCCGCGTCCGCCCAGGATGCGAGCCGGGTGGGGGTGGGGGTCTTGGGCGGGGCAGAGGGCTGGAGGCCGAGATTCTGGGCGGGGCGGGGTGTGGAGTGGGGACTGAGGGCCGGGATTCCGGGCGGGGATCGTGTTCTCCAGGATGCGGGGACACCGTCCGAGCCGCCCTCCGCCCGGGCCTCAGTTTCCCGGCCTACTCCGCTAGAGGACCTGGGGCGGCTGCGTGGGGTAGACTGGTGCCCGGGCCCTGATGCCCCCAACCCGGCCCCTTGGGACGGTTGGCATCGGTGGCTGCGGTTTCTTTGCGCAATTCATCAGCCTAACTTTCTTACTGCCTGGCATGGGGAGAGGGTGCACAGAGGGACCCTTGTGTTGGGTAACGGGAGCCGGATAGCAGGGCGGGCAGGCACTCCCTTTAGGGTGCTTGCTGGCTGTTAACGGGTTGGGGTTATGGTGAGGACTGGGGGCCTGGGTTTCCCCCGGTCTAGGGTAGGCATCTGGCTCTGGGGTGCCTAGAGGTCACCTCATACAGACCGGCCACACTCTCAGCCAGGTGGGATTGGAGCAGCCCCCACCATGGGCTGGGGAGCAGGAGGGAGCTGCACCCCGCGCCCACCCATCCGCCAGCAGCCTGTACAGGAGCCCCGAGTGATCACCGTGGTCTTCCTCGGCCTCCTGCTGGACCTCCTGGCCTTCACTCTGCTGTTGCCCCTGCTGCCAGGACTGCTGGAGAGCCACGGCCGTGCCCACGTGAGCCCTCCCCCATGTCTGGAGGACCCCTGACTCCCACAGTGGCTGCCCACTGCCCCATCGGAGACCCCCCCCAACCCTTTTCACATGCCTTGTTCCCCAGGATCCCCTCTATGGCTCGTGGCAGCGAGGTGTGGACTGGTTTGCCGCAGCCATCAGGATGCCAGCGGAGAAGAGGTACAACAGTGTCCTGTTCGGAGGTATGGCCCCCAGTCCCACGCTGGGGCCCCTGGGGTCCTTGTCCCTGCTTTCCTGCTCCTGGGCACCATCTGCCCCCTTTCCACGTGCAGTGTCCACTCTCGGCGGGGCCCACCCAGCATCACCAGACCCATGAGGACAGGCCGAGTCGTGTGACCCAAATGTCTGTCTCTTTCAGGTCTGATCGGCTCGGTCTTCTCCTTCCTGCAGTTCCTCTTGGCACCAGTCACTGGGGCAGTCTCGGACTGTCTCGGGAGGCGCCCAGTGATGCTGCTGTCCCTGGTATGGGTGCCCACCTCTCACTCCCCCACCCCCCGCAGTGGCTCTTTCTGCCCCCTGGGTGTGCTGCTTGGGTGCTGGCCCCCGTGGCTAAGGCAGGGTCTCCCAGAGCTGCTCCGTGTCCATGGGGACATTGGGAACACGAGGACCCTGGGCGCTCCAGAACAGGGCCGGGTCCAAACGGTTTACCTGGGTTTGCCGGCCCAATCTGGGCCCCTCCTGGCCTCAAGTGACCACACTTGCCCTGGTGACAGGCAGGCCTGGCCACCTCGTATGCCGTGTGGGCCGCCTCGAAGAGCTTCGCAGCCTTCCTGGCCTCCAGGGTGATTGGGGGCATCAGCAAGGGGAACGTCAGCCTCTCCACGGCCGTCGTTGCCGACCTGGGCTCCCCTTCCGCCCGCAGCCGAGGCCTGGTGCGTGCGCCGGGATGAGGTGGGGGGGGTTCCCTGCCTGGGGTCTCCCCAGCCCTCCTGGCTCAGGCGGCCTTCCCCCCAGGCAGTCATCGGAGTGGCCTTCTCGCTGGGCTTCACGCTGGGGCCCATGCTGGGCGCCTTCCTGCCTGCGGACATGGTACCCTGGCTCGCTTTGCTCTTTGCTGCCTGCGACCTGCTGTTTATTTTCTGCTTCCTGCCGGAGACGCTGCCCCCGGAGAAGCGGGTAAGGTGGGTCCCAGAACCTGCTGGCGGGCCCCAGGGCAGGGGGCTCCGTTCTGTGGGCACGTGGGGACACCCGGGAAGGCTGGGCTGGCCTCTCCTTCGGCGCAGGCGTTCTTGGGGCCACACTGCCTCTGGGGACCCCTGCCTCTTGGACCGGACCGCTGACCAGGCTCCAGGTTCCGGCCGTGGCCCTCCCCAGATGCCTGGCCGGCCTCCCCAGTCCCACCCCCTCCCCAGGCACCCTCCATCGGCCCGGGGTTCCGGGCGGCCGCAGACCTGCTCAGCCCCGTGGCCCTGCTCCGTTTCTCGGCCGTGGCCCGTGGCCAGGACCCAACTGCTGGAGACGGTAAAGAGCCGGGGACCCCCTTCGGGAGGGCAGGACCGCCGCGTTCTCAGGCTGCGGGCCCCTTACAGCGCTCTCCGTGCTCCCCAGGTCTCAGTCGCCTCCGCCGCCTGGGCCTGGTGTATTTCCTCTACCTCTTCCTGTTCTCGGGCCTGGAGTTCACCCTGAGCTTCCTCGCTCACCAGCGCTTCCAGTTCAGCAGGTACGGACGCCCACCTGCCTGCCTCACTTCAGTGACCAGTGACGCCCGGCCTGGCCCGGCCTGGGTGGGGGGAGGCGCTGGCTGAGGCCCAGTGGAGCATGGCCGGCAGGGGTGGGGCCATCAGGCCGAGGCACTCACGGCGCCCCGCCCCCCCGCCCCCAGCCTGCAGCAGGGGAAGATGTTTTTCTTCATCGGCCTCACCATGGCCACCGTGCAGGGCACCTACGCCCGAAGGATCAGCCCCGGCAGGGAGATTGCGGCGGTGAAGCGGGTATGAGCACGGCCCCCCCCGGGAAGTGGGGGGCAGGCCGTGTCCCGAGTCCCACTGGAGGCAGCAGGGGTGGGTCCTGAGCGCTGCCGTGCCCCCCGCAGGCCATCTTGCTGCTGGTGCCCGCCTTCCTCCTCATCGGCTGGGGACTCATGCTGCCCGCGCTGGGCCTGGGGCTGCTGCTCTACTC
>NC_043700.1:192362686-192385142 GCF_006229205.1 Suricata suricatta
AGGATCAGCCCCGGCAGGGAGATTGCGGCGGTGAAGCGGGTATGAGCACGGCCCCCCCCCCCGGGAAGTGGGGGGCAGGCCGTGTCCCGAGTCCCACTGGAGGCAGCAGGGGTGGGTCCTGAGCGCTGCCGTGCCCCCCGCAGGCCATCTTGCTGCTGGTGCCCGCCTTCCTCCTCATCGGCTGGGGACTCACGCTGCCCGCGCTGGGCCTGGGGCTGCTGCTCTACTCCTTCGGTGAGGGGGTCCTCCCAGGGGCCGGGATGGGGGTGGGGGGAGCTGGTGGCCGGGGATCCTGGTCACAGCCCTCCGGGCGTCGCCTGGGGGCTGACTGCCACCTCCCTGGTGTCCCCCCGGCAGCTGCTGCCGTCGTGGTGCCCTGCCTGTCCTCCGTGGTTGCGGACTATGGTGAGGAGCCTTTCTTTGCTGGAGGCCCCCAGGCGGGAGGAGGCCAGCAAGCACCTGACGGCCTCCTCCCTGATCCCCCAAAGGCTTGCCCGGGCAGAAGGGCACTGTCATGGGCACGTTGCGGAGCCTGGGCGCCCTGGCCAGGGCGGTGGGACCCATGGTGGCTGCCTCAGGTAAGGGCCCTGGGCCCCGGGGAGGCCAGGCCAGGCCTAGGGGCTGGCGGCCTTGAGGGGGAGGCCACACGGCCCTGGTTTCCCTTCCCCTGCCGCCCCGGCCCACAGGTCACTCCTGCCATCCCGGGGCAGAGGTGCAGCAGGAGGGGTGGGCCCCTGTCACCGCTCAGGCTGTCTCTCCACAGTGTACTGGCTGGCAGGGGCCAGGCTCTGCTTCACCGTGTGCTCAGGCCTCTTCCTGCTCCCCTTCCTGCTGCTGCGGAACCTGAGGCCTCCAGCCCACTCAGCGCCCAAGGACAAGGCCGAGTAGCTGAGCCAGTCCGACCCCAAGCTGGGGGTGGGGGGAGGGGGGGATGAGGCCTGGGCCAGGACCCATCCCCTCTCCTCCTTCTGGGGCCCAGCCCTGGCCCCTGCCAGACACTCCAGAACCTTCCAGGCTTCCTGTCTGCTGTTCTCTGAGACACAGTGTCAGCCAAGCCTCCAAATGACGAAATAAAGCAGCTATTTTATACCAAGTGCCTTTCCCAGCACACAGCTGTGCCTCACTGCCCCCACCTGGGAGACCCCCTCGCACCAGAAGCACCTGCACTGAGCAGAGAAGTCCAGGGCTCGTCCTGGGCCTGTGGCCACCCTGCACAACGGGGAGGACAGGGAGCATGATGCAGGGCCCCCCAGGACCAGAGCCCGCGCTTGCCAGGCCCTTCCTGGGCTCTGTGCCCTGGCCACCCCTCATCACCATGCCGCCTGCGCGTCTGCCCGCCCCATGGGGGCAGGTGGTGGCCCCCCGGCAGGGCGGCTCTGGGTTCCGGGGGCCTTCCCGGGACGGAGTATATTGTTCGATCAAGAAATAAACACTTGGGATCTCTTTCTGGAACTCTAGACAGACTTCTGGAAGTCCTATCTTAAAGGAACAAAGAGAAGGGGAAAAAATGCAAAACTGCTTCCCAAGTTTAGACAAGGAAACTGCTGAAAGAATTTTATTTGTGAGTAAAACACGTCACAGCAGAGGACAGAGGCCCCACCCTCCCAAGCCTGTGTCCATACACTTGACTAAACCTCATGTTGTGATACAAAGAGTTAAAATAAACTACAAAAGTGAAATGAAAGTCACTGCGTGTGAGGGACAGAAGGAAGGGGTAGAGAGTCCAGGGTCAAATGAAGTGCGGGCCGAGGGCACAGCGCCTGGACGCCACCGTGGCAACAAAACGACACACGGGAGAAAAGCAAGTCACCAGCAAGCTCGAAGCAGCGATCCGCGCCATGCCGCCAGCCTCAGGTCCTGCCTGGGTGCCAGGAGCGTGGGCCCCGGCCGCGCTGGCACCGGGTCCGCCCGGTCAGCCTGGCACCGCGCAGCGCCGGCATCACCCGCCGCTCATCACGCAGCTTCACGTGGCCTCTCGGGTCTGAGTTAAGTGAAAATTCACGATGTCGAACAAGGAGAGCAAGTCAGGCTCATAGACGACGGGGGGGGGGGGGGGGGGGCGCCAGGTCTCATGCCTTGTGCTACCCTTTACCAAACCCCGGGGTCTTTCAGGCAGAGTTAAAGTAAAAGACCCCTTCTCGGTCCAAAACATCCCCCAGAGAAGTGAACAGAGAGAAAACTAAAAAGTGGCCCATTCATGGTATAAAACATAGGATGAATTGCAAACCTGTGGAAGAAAATTCTAGAAGGACTCTTCCCCGTCTTGACGTATCTTCCCCATGACAGGAATCTAGAGACCCCAGTGAGTAAGGAACGGGGAGCCCCTGAACCGGCTTCTGGCCTCAGGGTGATGAGACCACACACAGGCTGCGCTGGGCAGACACAGGCCCCTTCACTGTCGGGGTCGCGGGCCCCGAGCGTCAGCAGGCACAGGAGTGAGGCTTTGAATAGAGTGAGCGCACTCACCGGGCAGGCAGCCAGCAGGAAACTACAGGTCTGATTCAGGCGCCTGAGACCTTGGGGTGAAGGGGAGCCTGGCAGACACACAGCGCGGGCCACTTCCCAACAGCAGAGAGAGGTCAAGGCCAGAGCCGGGCCTGCCCATCCCAGGGGAAGAAGGGGCACACAGATGGGAGGGATGTGGTCCCGTCGCCCCCGGAACCCGGGGAAGGACGGGGGCCGCTGCGCACACGCGAGGGGAGCACCGGTCGCGTGAGCGGAGCTCGAGCTATGCAGGCGGGTGGGCTTTCGCATTCCGTTACACGGGAAGACAACACGGGACGCTCGGGCGGTCTGGGGACGCTGGCTGGCACAGGACAGGGCCTTCAGGAGTCACCCTTCTTCTTGCTCTTCTTCAGAAAGGAGGGGGTGCGGAATTTCTTCTTCTTTTTGGAAGGGGACTTGCCCGGAGACCCGTCGCTGCCAGGGTCCACGGCGGCCCCCTCCTCGGCAGCTGGGGAGGCGGCCTCTTCAGCCGCCTGGGCAGAGGATGGCTCGGGGCTGGCCACCAAGGGGGACCTGGCGGGGCTGGGGGGCTCACGGGCCTCACAGAGCCCCTCCCCCTCCTCCTCCTCCTCTTCCTCCTCCTCCAGTGTCGGGAAGCCAAGCGCTTCTGAAGGCTCATCAGGGGACAGGTCGGGGAGGGTCGGCTTGAAGGTGGCAGCATCAGTGTCCTCTCCGGAGGCAGGCTCCTGCGGCAGGTCTGGCAGGCGGGGTAGGAGAGAGGGGCTGAAGAGCGGCTCCCGGACCTTGGGTGGGGGGGGGGGGGCCAAGAGGGAGGCAGTGCCCCACACAGAGCCCACCGGTGCTGGGCTTGGGGGGGCTCACCGACACCAGAGTGACACTTTAGGTGAGGTCTGCTCTACTGCAGCACCGGGGCTCCGACTATAGCATGTGGGCACGATCTCAGGGCCATTTTCAGCTCCTGCTCATGGACAGGGCACTCGCTAACAGGGCCTCGTCCCCAGTCAGAGAGGTGGGCAAGCAGAGAGCATTGTCAGTAGGACAATGTTCTACATTAGCACTTGAATAGGAGTTTATTCTAGAATCCTTAGGGCACATTATCAGGAGACCTGAAATTAAGTGTCCAATTTCCCCAAGAAAACCACAGAAAACCATGGCTATTCCCAGACCCCATATAAAATATCAGCATCAAACAAAATAAAGCCATTTTAGGCTGGAAAAATCAGAGAAAAAAGATACACTATACGGTAAGGGGTAGGGGTGAGACATCGGGCCATCTTCCCAAGCGGAACATGGACACGAGGGTAAAGCGCAATTGGTCTAAGTGGGCTTCAGTGAAGGTCCCGTCCCCAGATTTCTACACAGACGCTGAAGGGCAGGGTAGGGGGACAGGGACAGCCTGAAAGTCACAGGCGGCTGGCTGCTTAGGCCGCAGCAAACCACACAGGACAGAGAGATGGAGCCGGAGGCGGAGGGGCTCAGGGCTGGGTGCGGGGGCGCTGCGGTTGGCGCAGGAGGCTCTGGGCCCCAGAAGCTTAGCACTTAGGCTCCGGGAGGCTGGCACTGCCCCGTCCCCTGCCCTGAGCCACCTTCTGTCCCAGGGCAATGAAATGCCCTCACATGGCTGGGGCAGGAGGGAGGCAGGACACACTCTGCAAAGCGCTCTGGCAGAGGCTGACTGTGGTGACTCATGGGAACGTCCATCGTGTGGCCAAATGGAGCTCTTCTGCCTGACCTCAAACTAAGAAGGTTAAGCATTCAGCTTGAGCAAAGATCCAAACACGTGGGACCCCCACAGAGTGGGTGGCAGAGTCCAGCCGGGTCTGCGCCTCTGATCCAAACAGCAAACCCTCCCACCGCCGAGCAACCACGGGCTGATCCGGCCACAGGATCGCTCCGCAGGTTCCAAGGCCCAAGGTGCCCTGAAAAGCACCTGGTCCGGGGGCCCCAGGGACAGGCTACCCCAACCTGGCTCTCTGGCAACCGAGGCCCTGCCACAATGCCACTGCCTGGGACAGAGGAACTGGGTGCAAGAAAGGGGGCGGGGCTCTATATTTATTCCGAATAAACAGAAAACAAAACTTAATAAGCAACAAAGCGGCAGGAGAACGAAGCAAAGCACAGGGACGCCGCTGAGCAGCAGGGCCGGCCGGCGGTACTTACTATGGTAACAGGTACTCTTTAGCACATCCACCTCCTGCTTGGGACGCAGCCACAGGAAGAGAAAAGCACAGGGAGAGAATCTAGGCATTCAGTCACAGCCACCGGGTTACAGAACGGCTGAGCCATTCTTGTGGACGAAGAACGGGGGAAGGCGAGCCACAGGCTCCCAACAGGCACAGGAAGCACGACATGGAAGACGGAGGGACAGACACGCGGCCACACGCCACAGACACGGGCCACACGCCACAGACGCACAGTGCGTGGTCTGAGAGGCCGACAGAGGCCGGTACTCGGCAGGGACCGATTACGACGTTAGGTCCAACGAGGTACACGGCTCAGAGAGGACGGAAGGCGTTTCCGGAGGGGAGTTCTGAACACAGGCAGGTCTCAGGACGGTATGAGCGGTGGGCAGAATGGACATCGTAACGAAGGTGGGATCCAACCCCACTCCCCCCCGCTGGCAGCTCTGTGGTCACAACTGTCCTGTCCACTCAGGTGCTGGGATGCCCCTCCTCGTGGAGCCTCACATGTTGGGGAAACTGCAGTATCCTCCGGCCTGGTCCTGGCATCTCTCTAACAATCCATCTGGCCTCGAGTCACCGAGGACGGGGCCGGGGCGGAGGGCGGGCTCGGAGCCACGTGCTGGGTGGCACTCCGTCCCACTACCGATCACCCTGTTGCTCCCCCCACCCCACCCCAGGACGAAAGCTCAAAGCCCACCCCCCTGGTGGACCCCAGACCCCGAAGGCCATCCCACAGCGGGGCAACCAGAGCTCACCTTCCTCAAGCTTGACAGGGGTGCTGGGGGGGGTGTGGGGGCCAGCAGGGTGCTCTGGAGGACTCTTCTCCTCCTCTTCTCTGCTCTCGTCCAGACTCTCTGCAGACGAACAGACACAGTGAGAAGCACGTGGTAAAGAGGTTCAGACATGGTGAGCCTTCACCCTCCTCCAGGCCAGGCAGCCGCCCTGCCCATCCGGCTGCACCCAGGCGACCAGACCGGGAGGGCTCGCGGCCACGCCGTCTTCGCTCTCCCGGAGGACAAAGCAGGCCCGCACTAACTGTGCGTCTGCATTTCAGGAAACAATGAGTTTTCATTCTTACTCCAGAGGGAATCTGCCAGAGCCGACTCTGAGGCACACTGTGACTGGCAGCCCCGGCCTGTCCTCACCCCTCCTCCAGGGAGGAGCCCCCCCGCAATGACCGCACCGCCCAGCCTCCCCACTGTGGAGCTAGCAGCCCAGGGCCGCAGGCACCCTCACCCTGCTCACCTCCTCAAAGGGTGGATGGCACTTAGAATTACATGGGTGCTCATTTTCTATGTAGAGCATTTTCTACCAACAATTTAAACTTGGCAGCTGTAAAGCATATTTTTACTTTCTAAAATAAAATACCTGATAAGGACCAGAGGAAAATAAGACTCAAGATCTAGGAAATTCAAGTCTAATTCTCATACAGAGAAAAATATATACCAATATTATTTTAACTCTCTACATCTCCTTCTCTTTCTTACACTTTTTCTTTTAAAGGTTCACATCACTAGGTCCCAGATTTTGAACAAGCAGCTTCAATCGCTAGGACCTCTGATCTCAATGAGATGCCAACCCACCTTCCTGAAGCCCTATTTTTATAAACAAAGGCCTTCACATTTCCTACAAGTTCCCTATTCCCTCAGGAGAAGGTGCCAGAGCCCCGAGGCTGCTTTCCTCCGGCACCCCACCCCGGGGCCAGGGGCCTCCTGGCAGCGCGTCTCCATGGCGCTCCCGCTGATTCAATACGCGCTAAGTCTTAATTTTAACGCACACCTGACAGAAAGTGACACAGACAGAAAACAAAGTTTTTTACATGACCCAAATTTCAACAGCAGCCACGTAATGTATTACCTAGTCTAAAACAAACCCAGAAAACCCTAAATCAGGGCAAATCAGAGACTCAGGAGCGGTGCCTGGTCCCAGGTCGGCCTCCCAGAGACCCGGGGCCATGGAACGCTGTGGGGCTTCCATTCCAGAAGGTGGATTCGCAGGGAGCGAGCCGAGGAGGAAGTGTGGCCCCCACTGAGGGTCTGAGGCATCAGCACACAGACCAGGGTTAGAGCCTCAGGCCCTGAGGACGCAGCATGAACGTCCTGGGCAGAGGGGGCAGGGGTCTGCACCCAGGGTCCCCCTGGTCTCAACCAAAGCTGTCCGGGAAAAGTGACACAGACCCACTGGAGCCCCCCTGGTAGGCAGTGGGTGGCTCACTTCTCACATTCTCCAACTTCCTGGATCTACTTTTCAAGACCTGAATTTGGAAACAACCTGCTCCGTGAGGCTCTGGCCCTTTCAGCCATTTATTTTCACGCTGCAAAATTCCCCATTGTATTTTACAAAAATATACACTGTGCCCTCCTGCGTCAGGGCGTTACCGAGAGAAACACGGGCCGCACCAGTGTGGCCACACTCCCCACTGGGGCTGGGACACGCCAGGGCAGGCCAGCACCCGGCACAGGCAGTGGAGACACCCAGCTCCATGACGCCGTCTCTCGCACAGGCCCCGTGCACACTCACAAGTGTGTCTCCTGCTCTAACTCCTTCGGAACCAGGAAACGCGTGCTCAGTGACGTTCTTCTGGTCCTGAGCAAACCCAAGGCTGCTCTTTCACGGGACCCATGGATCTCATACCCACCGTCAACACCTGGGCACAGAGGAGCGGGCACAGTGCTTTCTCTCGCCCCGGAGACTGCCTGTGCGGCCCACACCGGCGTGCCCACGACCACCCACGACCGCCCTGGCAGGGCACGTGCGCCTGCTCACCTCCCGGGCCCTGCTGCTTCCGCTGCACCTCCCTGCGGTACTCCTCCAGCTCCTGGTCGGTGAGAGCGCTGAAGGGGTTGGGGCCCGCCGTGCTCACGATGACGTGGGGCTGGTACTCCTTCTCAATGATGGCTTTGGAGGCTGTCACCAGCTCCCCCTGCAGAGAAAGAGGGACGTGCCATCGGGAGGAGCCCTGCCCGCGGGGACTCTCCCCCGTGCCAGGCAAGGCTGCAGGCGGGGCGGGCAGGCGGGTTTCCAGGAGCACACACATCCCTGACACTTGGCCTAGGGATCGCCCTGGGCCCTGGGACGGAGGCTGGCCCGCGGCCTCCAGTGGCAGGAGACACAGAAACACAAAACAAATGTACCAGGAGGAGAAAAAACCAGAGGAGAGCCTTCAGGCGCAGAAGCTAGGGCAACGCGGTGCAGACGGACAGCACAGAGCAAGCAGCGCAGGAGGCCGGCTCCGTGCTGACAGGAGGGGCAGAGGAGTCTGCCGGATCCGGTTCTCCCCGCAGAAACCATCAAGGGCCCCGATGGTCAGGGAAGGTGTGCTCAGAGACTTAGTGTAAGTTCTGTCCTCCTGACTATGTGCTGGCTTACAACCAGCTCCTGAACTTACCCCAAAACGCCGAGAAATTGTTTTAAAGTCTCAAAATACCAGTATTTGAGGAATTTGGAAAACTAAGAATGTGTAGAAAAGAGAAGAAAACAGAAAGAGAGAGAAAGAAGCTTGCAGGTCACACCCAGTCTGCAGGGAACAGACTCAGGGCAGGGCAGGGTGCCCTCCTCTTAGAGGCGGGGACCCGGAAAGGCAGCCCTGGGCGTGTGACATCCAGCCCACCCCCGCCTGCCCCAGCGCAGCTCCACACCCCGCTCAGCCTAGCTGGCCCCCAAATGCCCCGGATTCACTCGGAGAGTCAGCCAGAATTCACGCACATGCGCATTACTGAACGGGAACTCCCAAACACCGCCTGGGAGAGGAGAAGCCAAAATCCTGATGCCAGGCCTGGTCTGCAGATACTCTCCTCAGTGAGGGGCGAACACAAGTCACAGACCATGCCAAGCAACATGCAAGAGAGCCACAGCCAGGCTGGGGACAGCCAGCTCACCCAGGCCACCTGCTGCCCTGGCAAAGGGCTGGGCAACCCGGATGAGGGGTCGCTGTGCAGCAGGCTGGCTGCAGAGCATCCGGAGCACCCCGGGACGCAGACCCAGGGAAGAGAAGGGAAGGACCTGCTGGAAGGGGCCACTTCTGCTCATAGAGCTGCAAGAGTCAAGACAACCTGGAAGGTCAAGGGTAGCCCACTTTCTGACCCAGGCTGGCCCGAAGTCAGCCAGCTTTTCCCTTGGAAACTGCCCTGTCTCCTCAAGACAAGGAATCAGATCCCTCTTCTCGGTAAGGCCTGTTCGCTGGGCACCGGTTGCAGGTGCGCCGTCGTGGGGAGGAGCTGCGGGGCTGACAGCAGAGCGTCCCAAAAGCTGGGGCCCCTGGCCCGCTGCACGCGCACCCCACTCGCACTGCCAACAAAACAAGCAGGTGATATGAGGTTTGAGACAAATGTTTAAATCCATTTAACTCACCAGTTCAAAACGAGGAATGAATAAAGTATCAAAATTCAACTGCCAGAGAGGCGCCTGCAGACACACAAGGCCCTTCCCACAGGAGACCCCAGACCCTCAAGGCACCTCAGTTCCCACCTCTGGTGGCAGGGGGCTTCCTTCCTCCAAACTCCTCAGCTGAGGGCCAAGTGGCAGCCAAGACCCCTAGACGTGGGCACTGACCAGACTGGGGGACAGAGGGACCTTGTTATCTGGGGAGAAGGAAACAAGGCTTGGGACTCAGAGGGAAATGGGTCTCTGCGGGGCTGAGAAGCCAGGAGGGGAAGTGACTGCTGTCCCCGCACCTGCAGCCGCAGAACACGGCTCTAAGCAACACCGATGCCGTCCGGCAACTGCTTCCGCGCCTGGCTGCGGTGCCTGGCATGGAATGCAGACCCGGCTAGCGGCCGGCCTCTCCAAGCATCAGGCTTTTCATCCATAAAACCCACTCAAATTTGAATTTACATTCTCAGTGCCAGGCCATGCGATTCTGGGTGCTCGACACCAGGTTCACCGAGTAAGTCTGCAAGGTGGGCCCAGGCCCCTCCCGTTTCCTCCACAGAGCCAAGCGTGGGGTCTCAGCACACGCAGGTGCACAGAGAACACGGACGCTCACGGTGCACACAGCCAGCAGCCCGGCCCCCGCCTGCCCCCAGCGGCTTCCAGCATGAACTTGCACGTGCTAACTAATGTCCAACAGCCCTGCAGACTCACGGGGCTGAGTGAGTCCAGAAGCTGGAGCGCGCAACAGGGATCAGAGAGCCTTCTGGGCTCAGTGTTCCTTTTGGAACCAGAGCATCAGGGTGTGGCTGACAACCCGCAGCTCCTCTTTCAGGCAGAAGACGACACGGGGGTGGGGGTGGGGTGGATGGAAGTGAAGGAAAGTCCTTCCCCAGAGCCCCGACTTTCGAAGCCCCAGACCCACTTCTTCAGATTCTCAAAAGGAAAGCAAGTATCTACGTATTTGCCTCGTCGGGAAGAGGACATTTTTAGGACATATAACCTTGCAGAGGGAGCCACGCAGTCTGCACTCAGATGCACACAAGATGCGGGATGGCTTCCGTCAAGGTCACAGATGGAGTCATACTCTTGACATAAAAAGGAGAAAACGACCAAAGGGCAAATGTAGTGGCAGGAGGCTGCTGGGGGAGATCAGGGCAAATGTAGTGGCAGGAGGCTGCTGGGGGAGATCAAGCTGGAAGAATGGGGCACCTGGGCAGCTCAGTCGGTTAAAGCGTCCGACTTCAGCTCAGGTCATGATCTCACGGTTCATGGGTTCAAGTCCCACGTCCCTGGAGCCTGTCTTCAGATTCTGTGTCTCCCTCTCTCTCTGACCCTTCCCTGCTCATGCTGTCTCTCCCTGTCTCTCAAAAATTTAAAAAAAAAAAAAAATGCTGGAACAAGAACCCAGGCTCGGGGCCCCCTCGGCTGGGCTGGGTGCAGCTTCCTGTGCTGAGGCCACCTGGACGCAGCACCCCCAGACTGGGGGGTGGGGCACCGGAACGGCCAGGAATCCCATTCCCAGCGACTCTAACTTCCTGGCCAGGGTGGGGGACCCCCGCATCTATACCTGATGAAGCACTCACAGATGACCGTGACACACACCAGAGTCTGACACACTGGAGCAAAAACAAAACTGGGACTGGATGAGGAACTGGCCAAAAAAGGCCACTTTATAGACAGCTAATCAGCTGGCCTTCAGGAGAGCCCGAACAGGGGACAAGCAGGAGTCACTATGGATGTCCCGAGACCAGAGAGACTGCAGAGCAGCGACGGGTTGACCAGCTCTGCCCAAGGGCTACAGTGTGGCAGCCACAGCAGGGACGGGGGCCCCCGCGCAGGAACCCCTGGGCTCACGGACTCGGTGAGAAAAGAAAACCATGAGCTAACGAGATCTCAACGGCGTCCGGCCTGAAGCACCAGGGCGTGCCGCAGGCGGCCATCTTTCTCCCCTGCTCTGAGAAGTCCCTCCAAGAACGGCAGCTCAAAGTACATCCAAAGGATAAGGAAGAACAGGACCCGCTGAACTAATACCGAAGCATGCAAACAGGTGTCACGGGTGGGGGAGGCACACGGAGCACAGACCCCCTGGTGCAAACCTGCTTCTCTGGCAACTGGGACATCACTGCGACGATGCGGCATCTCACTGGAGGTGTATGAACTGAACACTCACCCTAAAAATCTCCTCTGAACCTACCGCGCAGGCAGCCGTGTTCTGCCGCCAGCACACTCAGGGCCCTCCTGGGGCTCCTTCCGAGGGGGCAGGTGAGGCCGGACACACTTCCCGCCTGCCATCCACAGCAGGCATGTGTGCACACAGATTACTACTCCCGGCTTCAAACTGTCATGTCTGTTTTGCCCCCATGAAACATTTTTCAAGAATTATCTAGGATTTTTGTTGTTGTTGTTTTTAGGAGAAAAAATAAGTATATCTGATCAACAGTAGAAACTGTCCAGTTTTACTCCCCATTCCTCTGAGACGCGGTCTTTCAGTCCTACAGCCTCCAGTGGCCACATCCACTACACGCGCTCACGGCACAGCAGGCGGGGGCGCAAGGCTGCCCGTGGCCGGCCCACGCCAGCCTCTGTCCCCGGCATCCCTAGAAGGCGAACTGCCACCTGATGGCATGCACTGACCAACGTCACGTGCGGACCCCCAGAAATGCACCACGTCGTGAAGAGGGGCCCTTTCTCCACAACCTTGTGGGTGCCGAGAACCATAAAGATGACCTCATAGCAGGGAACTGAAGAACAGAACAGGCAGAATGAACCCCGGTCATCTCGGAGCCCAGCAGGAGCAGGGGGGGCGCAGGGGGAGGGGCAGGAGGAAGAGCAGCGCGCGCCGAGAGGCGGTCAAGGACAGGGCGGTGAGTACCTTTCTACAAGACAGAGATCTAGCAGGACTAAAGGCCTGCTCTGTGAGCTCGAGCCCTTCGATTGTTTCCGTACAGTCAGAGAGGGGTGCGTCCTGCAACAGTAAACTGAGTCATCAGAGCCCACCAGGCCCGGCTTTGAAACAGCAACTGAGCTCGAGGGCCGGAGCCGGGGGCGAGCATGCGCAGGCACAGCCGTCCACGGCGAGCGCAGCGGGGATGGCGGTGCGCATGCAAACACAGACCACGAGACCGGGACCACGGCTGGCCGAACACAGACACCTGCCCTGCAGAGTTGCGCTGAAAGCAGTAGGTGGCAACTTAATTTTCAGAGACAACTACTTACACCATTATCTTCAGCGGGCCTCGAGGCACAGCTCTCACAGAACGGCATGTAAATGTGCACACTGACAGGCACCCTCTGTAGCCACTCTTCCCCAAGCAGCACTTTATTGCAGAGAGCAACATACGTGAGGACAGAGGGTCCGTGAAACCCCCTCTCTTCTAGCATTCCCCATGGTATACTGCCAAAACCAGGGCAGATCCAGGTCCCAAAGCAGGTGGCGTGCGCCCCCACACAGGCATGCGCTGCACGGAGCGGGGCTGGCGAGGACGCGGCCGGGGGGCATGCTTGCGCTCTGTCTACAACTTCAGGAAAAGTGGAAAGTTTTTTCTTATCGTGAGGAGTTTTCACAGACATGACTGCTTGCCTGGAACACTTACCTCACAGCGTCATTCTCCGCCAACTCGGGGATAATTCTGGGGCGGACCGTCATGACAGCCACCACCCACCGACGTCAGACGCCCCGGGCTCTCACCTGGACAAGGCTCCTGTCCATGACTACACCGCACAACACCTGGGACTGGGGGCCGGCCGTCTTAATGTCCTGCAGGTTCTGCTCTCGGATCTGAGGGCGCGAGAAGCAGAAACACACGTCAACAGTACCGAGAAGACTCGCTGGGACTCTGAGTCACGCTGCACGTGCACTGGGGCCCCGGGGCCACGCGAAGCCCCGCCCCTCAGGGCCCCACGAGCCGTAGTGCCTGTCTGACAGCGCTAGTCTGGCTTGTTCAGCAGTTTGTGAGTCTATGGGGACAGACTCTCTGCACCTTCCGGGTGGCTCTGGCAAGCACTGGTCTCTCACGGTACTCCTCACTCAAGGAGAGACGCTCGCTACGTGCCCCTCTCACAGTGACCCTGGGAACACCAGTGGATCTCACGTTCTGACACGTCAAACATTCGCGGCTCAGCGAATGGACGCTGAAATGCAGGGGCAAAGGCTGCTCCTGCTGGAAACAGGCTCTGCTGCGTCTGACTCTGCCCCACGACGTGAGCGAGCGTCCACTCAGCAACCCCCACCCCCGCCCCGGGCCGTCTGCTGCTCACACACCACACTTAGCAAGGCTGCAGGGGCGGGAGCCCCCGCCAGGCCCAGCGCGTGCCACCTCCTGGCCCCCCGCCCCCACCCCAGCACCCACTGCGGGCTGGCGGCAGCCGGTACGCACCTTGTTCCTCATCTCCTGGACCTCTTTTGGGTTAGTGTTCAATGGGACAAACAGGTTAGGGACGGCAGAGGTGGAGGTTCTGTGTCCATCCTCTTTAGTCCACTGCAAACATCAAGAACAGTTGAAAAGTCAGAATTGGGACGATGGTTACACGACACCACAGCATCCAATCTGTCCAACGTGTCTCACACCTGGTCATGCATGAACATCACAGAGAATGAACCAATGACCACACCTCCTGTCACCGCAGCGGTGGGATCAGGGCAGGGCGTGTGCAAATAGAAACCAGTAACAGTGGAAGCCAGAGTCGTGACTGACCGGCACGCGCCAACCAAAAGGCCCGGCACAGGCTGGCGACAGAGCCACGCTCCGTGACTTCCACGGACTAGCCATGGGGGACCCTTCAGAGCACATTGGTTCACCGCCCTGAGAGTCATCGATGCCAAAGCCGCCGGAAGCATGAGATGGCAGGGGCATGAGAAGCGATGTGAGGCTGCCACCCGGGAGAGGGGACGGCTGCACCGGGTGGCAGGAGTGGGCGTCCCCGAAGTTTTGCATGAAAACAAACTACAGCATTAGAATGCACCGTTGGCGTAGCTTTTCAGCCCAAGAAAACTGCGCATGAACGTAAGTACAGTAGCCGCCTGGTGGAAGGTTTGGTGACGTCGAATATTTTATATAACTTCATACTTCCGAGTGTTACAAAAATATCCCAAACGGACTCAAAGCGCTTCCTGAGATCTCACTAGAAGGCTGTTTTAGATATCAGTGCACAGCATCCATAGGCCGCGCCTTTCATATTTTGTCTTTTTTTGGATCTCCAACCAAACATGAGATCTTCAATCAAATTCTAATCTGAGGCGTGGGTGGGCACTGAATGTTAAAACAAGGCCGGCAATGTTACGCCTGTGAGAGTCCTTTCAGGAGGCAGTGAGACGGCCATAAACCGGAAGGCTTTAAAGAAAGCAACGGCCAGCAGATGCTCGTCAGCCACCGTGAGGGAAGTGTGGGATGGGCGCGGGCTGCGAGGTACTCACTGGCAGTCCTCTCCTCAGATAAAAATCACTCCAGCTTTTCATTAAAAATAAGCTTCAGTCAAAACATTACAGCAACAACCTCGGAAGCTTTGCAACTTGAGAACGGTTAACATACCAACCTGGGAACACCGCATGGCCTGCCCGACACTCCGGAGCATAGGAAACAAGTTTGAGTGCTGAGCAAGGTCTCCCCTTCAGTGTGCCCACTGCCCACAACCCCCGAAGTGATTGCATGTGGTTTCAAGAGAACAGCAAATAAAGCTCAAAGCTGAGGCTACACGTGTGTTTGGAAAACGTCGTCACAGCGACTCGGCGCCGTGTATTTATGTCACGGCAGGAAGGCGGTTTCTAGGCCCACGCCCTTTAACAAGGAAAATAAAGAAAAACCACACAAGCGAGACTGGGGGGCCGGGGAGAAGGGGGCAGGAGAGAGGAGAGGCGGGCTCCACGTGACGCGGCCGCTCAGGAGCCCCGAGGCTCACGCACCACCACCCAGGAAGACGGGGCTGCCTCCTTTGGAAGGAATCTATAAAGTAAGAACACCGTTATTAGGGGAACAGGAGGCCCCGCGTGCTGGTTCGGGGCACACCATGTCGGGCCACCCGACCTCACGGGTCCCCTGCGCGCCTGCCCCCGCCGCTCCAGGGGCCTCTGGGTCAGAGGCCAGGTTACGGGGCAGTGAAGACCGCTCTTCACAGAGCGTGAGCACGGGGACAGCGAAGTGTCTCTGAGGGCTGCGTGTGGGACCACAGAAACAAAGCGCGCCTCGCAGGGTCTGTCACTGGTGCCCGCAGACGGCCTGCGCCGCGCGCGCGGGCCATGCCACACCCAGCAGGAGCCACAGGACTCACCACTACGGCCGGCTACTCACATGCAAGTCCATGCAGAAGGCGGCTGGCTTAGAGCGTTCGGAGGCTTTGGGACAGCGAGCAGGGGAACGAGGCCGAGAAAGGACGAGGTCAGTGAGAAAATGCCCGTGAGACCCCAGGGAAAACTGCTTAAGACAAGACTGAAGCTTTTAAAGAACAGACTGCAGGCTGGAGGCGACAACACTCACGAACAGGTTAGGATGAACTACACTTCTGAGCAGGAAGCGTTAGGAGTCCTAGAGTACGATTTGAATTAAATGTCAGCTCCAAGTTCTAGGTTAATTTGCGTAAGTTGCTTAGTATTTTCGCTACACACAGACTGAGGTGATGGGGGTCACGGAAGAGGTGCAGTTTCTTAAGCAGTTTCAGACAGACAGTGTTACTTGAAGGACAGCCGGTGCATAAAGCAGATTCCGGTTCAGGCTAACGAGGGTTAAGGAGGAAGGTTTGCTCGGAATCCAGATCACAAAGGCTAGGTTCCCAAAGCCTCCGAAGCCCCAGCCGCCCCACTTGCTCTACGTCATCTAACTATGAACAGTAAGGTAGGCACAGACCAAGCAGTTGGTAATACAGCTTGGCACGCAGACACCGGACGAGAGAGACTGCAGCAAGGGTTTCACGTGATCGTGTGTAATGTTCGTCCACACCTTAGTCTTCGACTTGGGGCTGCTTCCGTTCTGCCCTTCCTCAGAAGCATCGTCCCCCCGGCCAGAGTTCAGCCATCTTGTCTTCTCTCGCTGCTGCTTCTGAAAACTGTGTCTGAGGGGGGAGCCAGCGCCCGCATCCCCGTCACTAGCAAAGGAGTGCCCCGTGACACTCGCAGGAGCCTCCACATCGCTGTACTTTTTAGATTTCTCTCTCAGAGCAGGGTATCGGTACGGGTAGCCGGTTCTGTAACCCTAGGGGACAAAGACATTGAGAGCCCGTCAATATGCCAGCTCAGTCTCACTTTGGAAACTCGAGTGGCAATAACTACAAAATGCGCACACCCGCCACTCTGCACTCCCAGATACGTGCCAACAGAGAGGCACACAGGCGCACCAAAATTCTGACCGCAGCCCCAGGTCAGAGAAAGCCAGCAACACCAGAACGTGCAGACTGTGCCATATCCACACAACGGACCAGGGGGCCGGAGCAAACGCTCCATCACCAGGTGCAACATTAGGATGAACCTCACAAGTGTGACGCGGAGTCAAAGACACCAAATGCGAAAGAACACTACTCTGCTCATCACTTCTTAGAAGTTCAAAAAGAAGTGCCTGGAAGGGTACAGGGGGTTCTGAGGTGCTGTTTTGTCATCATTGTTACTGTTTTAAGTAGGCTCCACACCCAGCAAGGGGCTCGGACTCACAACCCTGAGATCGAGTCACGTGCTCTACCGACTGAGCCAGCCGGGTCCCCCAGTGCTGCTGTTTTTCGATCTGGATACAGTGTGTTCAGTTTTTTCAAAAAAAAATTTACTATTTATTTATTTTGAGAAAGCGAGAGAGTGCATGTGTACAAATGGGGGAGAGGCAGAGGGAGAGAGTCCCAAGCAGGCTCCACACTGTCAGCGCAGTCTGAAGTGGGGCCCGAACTCAGGAACTGTGAGATCCAACTTGAGCTGAAATAGAGAGTCAGACGCTTAACCGACTTGAGCCACTGAGGCGCCCCCAGTTGAAGGGCTGATACACTGAGTACTTAAGTGGGCTGCGTGCTGCTGGCTACAGTAAAGGTGGTATTAAACAACCTACTTAGTATTTTTCTTTTTATTTAACCTTTTAAGATGGAGTTACGTAAAATACTGTGAGAAGTTTTGGGGAAGACCAAACAAGTACACCTCGTTCTTTCTTTGGATGTAACGACGTTCGAGTTCAACTTTCCATTCTGCTTCCTAACCTCCCACTAGGCTTCAAGGCCTGGGCCCCGGTAGTTCACGCCCCTGTAGTCATTGTAATAGCACTTAACCCACGTGCTGGGCCAACCTGCTTGCCAGCCCCAGAGACAATCTCTCCAAGGCAAGGAGGATTTGTTCCCATCCCTCCAAGCCAGGGCACAGCATCTGGTGGGGGTGGCACAGACTTTACGGTGGCCCCCCCACAGTCCCCACCCGCTATAATGCCCTCCCTCCTGGAGCGTGGGCAGGACCCATGACATGGCAAAGGTGATGTAGGACGTATTACATAGGAGGCTGGCACCCAGCTTGAGCCTCTCTGTCCACTGCTAGCTCTAAAGCCAGCTGCCATGACTCCCGGCGTGGTAAGGAAATGAATTCTGTCCACAGTCTCAGCCTGGAAGTGGGTTCTCCCCCATCGAGCCTTCTGATGAGGGTCCAGGCCAGGCCACCACCTTGTGAGACCCTAGGCCAAGGATCTGGCTCAGGTCGCTCCCGACCCACCGTCTCAGGTCTCGACCGAGTCACTCACAGCACCTTCACCATTAAGGACAGCAGAATTAAGGGCTGTCACGTCACAGGGGCTCTGGCCTGTGCCCTGCTTGCCGAGGTGCTTTAGAATCATTCACATTTCTCCCAACTCAGAATTCTCTCCCCTCTGGGTGCTTCTCTTCTTTTGGAGGCCACTGCCATTACTGACATCCCTTTCCTACAACTAGAAAAGGGCGGTAACAACCCCTAAACGCAGTCCCCGGCGGTTGTTTCCCCGCTGCTGCCCTCGGGAGGGTCGGGAAATGTCTACCCTGCAGTTTTGCCATTCATGAACACGCTGCGCTGAGAATCAACAGGAGACGGCGGCTCCACGTAACTCGGGTTTCCCCTCGCTGAGGGAGCCAAGACTCGTGGTCTCCATGACTTCAGGGTAAACCCCAGAACTTTGCAACATTTTATCCTCAGAGAGTATAGTCTTTATCTTCCCCTTTAAATGCTGTCGAGCCAAAACTAGAGGCAATACTGGCCCTCAGACCTACGGTACGGCTTACTTACACGTGCGGATTCCTGCCTTCTGTGGGAAGCCTGAATTATCTCTTCGTGTTTGGGAAGCAATCAGCGTTTCTTCTGTGTATGTTAAAATAGTTCTTACAGTATGAGAACCTTCAACTATTATCTACCTTACTCCATTACTGGCAAACACACACAGGTAATCAGAATGTTAAGCTAAGGGGCCCCTGGGTGGCTCAGTTAGTTAAGCATTCGACTCTTGGTTTCGGCTCAGGTCATGATCTCGTGGTTTTGTGGGTTCGAGCCCCGCGTCGGGCTCTGTGCTGACAGCTAGCTCAGAGCCTGGAGCCTGCTTCAGATTCTGTGTCTTCCTTGCTCTCTGCCCCTCCCCCACCCATGCTCTGTCTGTCCCTCAAAGTAAATAAACATCTAAAAATTAAAAAAAAAAAAAGAATGCTAAGTTAAAACAAGGACTCAATGACAATTATCACTTCTGACGAACCGCACAGCCCTCCAGTACTAACAGCACAGTCACAGCCTGCGCACGTCAGGGACAGAGCACAACACCGCCGTAACGAACGCTCCACTTCGTCTCTTCAGGCTTTCTCTCCCTCCTGTCACATTAAGTTATGGCCTGACTTTGATCTCTCTCTCCACCTTCTAGAATGCACTGAGGACACAAGATTGGTGGTGGGCTGGCGTTCTCCATCTTGGTCCCCTCTCCTGATCCCTACCTGACTTCCAGGAAAAGAGCAGTGAAAGCACCGCATCCGCCAGAAGGAAAGAGAGGCCCCAGCACTCCTTGTCTCACGGGGCCCTTTGGGGATAGCTGCCTCCCGGGGCTGACACCTGGGCCACCACTGGCCCCTGCCACCTGACTCCAGCTGCTTCTTCCGTGTTCTTAGTGCGCCTGGCTCCTCCTCCTGCTTCCTGAGACCAGTCCTGGCCCGTGGCCCGTGGCTCTGCCGCCACAGCTCTCCTCGTGCTCTGTCAGGACCCAGACCACAGGTAAGCAGCCACATCTGGGATCTGTTAGTCCACCTCCCTGGATAGGGCATAAACTCCTTGTGTCCTATTAATGGCTACCGGCTTCATGGTAGATGGTCCATTAACACAATCTGCCTGTATGGTGCAAATGAATTCAGAAGTTATGGAGGAGTCTGCTTTCTCTGTTCATTCCCCCCTGACTAATCAATCCGGCTCCTGAGGACACTTAGCACACCCTGAATCCGATCCATGAATTCTTTTTGCTCCAACAGCTTCAAGAACGTTAAGCTTCCTGCCTTCTGAAGCCACCCCTCCCATGTGAGACTTGGTCCAAGAGTCAGGACTCTCTCCTGCCGGGCTGAAATGCACCCCGCTGGCCCTGGAGCCGCCATCTAGAGTGCTCAGCCTGGCCAGAGCAACACACGGGGACTCCGGCCCTTCCGGAGGCTTCTCAGTCCCATGCTCCCGGACCGGTCCTTGTGTCTACACCACCTGATGTCATGCAGAAAGACACAGACTCCCCTGAACTCTATCCGAGCACGGTGACACTGCAGCACGCACAGAGCCCAACGTCTCTGTGAGACAGTCCTGTGTCTTACGATGTCTTCATCTGAATACGGAAGAACCTGCTCATACCAGACAAGTGCCTGGAAGGCACGTCCCCACCCCCACCGCAGTGTCTTCAGTCACGCACACACCTTCCTTCTCCCAGCTCAGCTTGCCACAATTTCACCTACTCCCTGAGCTCACTTCCAAGGGCATCCACAGCAAGTTTTCTCCCTGATGCTTGCAAATGGATGAGATCCTCACTGACCCCTCTAACACGGACCACATCCTGCTGGGTGTCAAGAGGACATCCGTACGAAGTGCTGAGTACACGACATCCCAGCTCTGTGTTGTGCTGGGCTCCGTGTCTCCACGGGGTCTCCCACACAGTAAAACAGCAGCAGATGTCTGTGAAATACAGTAATTGGGCCCCAGAACTTACCAATAAAACAAAAAGCAAAGCACCTGGCGAGCTGATGTAGAAGGCACCCCCAGATGGCTTGCTTGTGGGCGGATGGGTACCCAGCTGGCTGCTACTCTAGGAGTGAGTTACCCAGCAGCCTACTTTATTTATTTTTAAGTTATTTTCATTTGCTTTGAGAGAAAAAGAGAAAGAGAGAGAGAGAGAGAGAAAGAACATGAGTGGGGGAGGGGCTGAGAGAGAGGGAGAGAGAGAATTGAAAACAGGCTCTGCGCTGTCAGCACAGAGCCCAACTTGGGCCTCGAACTCATGATTCGGGAGATCATGACCTGAGCCAAAATCAAGAGTCTGACATTCAGTCCACTGAGCCCCAGCCCAGTAGCCTGCTTCATAGCAGGGCATTCTCTGTGCTCCTGTCCCCAAAGAGTCTAAGTGTGATTACCTTTAAACAACAAAAGACGATAAGAAACCCTCACCTCTGTACACTGCCCTGTGCTTCTGCATGACTTCTGTGGGCGAAAGCACTCAGATACCGCATGAAGACCGTTTCACGCCATTTCACTTGCTGTAAGAACACCGACGCTTATGCTTTCAGAACAAAATCCTTATCATTAGGTGGTAGCAACATTCTTACCAGATTATCGAGCATCCGCATCAGGGCTTCGAACTCCTGCTCGCCAATCTGCCACTTGGGAGGTGAGCTGGTACCCTCCCCTGACGGGGACCCCAGGGAACGAGACTTGGCTTTGTACTTGCCGGGATCCAGAAGGACTAAGTTGTCTGGCCCTCCTGCGCTGGCCAGAGTCCGAACCTTTTCCAAAACAAACAAATAGTTTGAGTTCATTACTGAGGGCATGAGGGTCAGATGAAACAAGAGATCACTGGAACAGAAATGCAGGTTTCAAAAGAAACCAGGTCATCAGAGTTTAAGAATAAAATATGGAGACAGCAACAGACTATTCACACACAAGGTTATTTTCAGAAGTTCATCTTTAGCATTACAAAACTACTGGGCGCTCATGCTTGGAGGAGAAATGGGGAAACAAAGCACCATTCAAGACTGCATGAAGGAGCCTGGTGACTGCAGTACTGTCAGAAGGTAAGTCAAGGTAACAGCAGAGGGAGCCCAAACTTGGGATTGAGCAGCCCTGGCTTCGTGGCACTCACCGCCACGGGTCACGGGCAAGGCTCTGCCTCTCCACATGTGCTTTTTCACAAACAGTGCCCTGGGGGCAGGTGAAAGAACATGTGGTAACATCCATGAAGCACGTGACACCAGGTGCACCGTAAAGGGTGGTGGCTGACATATCTGAATAATAAAAGATCAGAAATGAAAAGCCCAGTAATCATTTGTCAGCTTCAGCCAGTGAAATGGCATTTGCTCTGGTCAATTTCCAAATCCACACGCTCATCTTTGGCAAAGAGATTATGCAAAGACCCATTCCTACAAAACAAGTACCAAAACTCTACGAAAACCCTGCAAACACCCAGAGAAGCTGCAGAGCGGCCGCCACCCACCTGGATCTCGCACGCGACCACGAGGTTGTGGATGTAGTAGAAAGCCTCCTCGACGCTCTCTCCGACGGACACGAGCCCGTGGTTCCGCAGAATAAGAACCTGAGAGGGAAACATGAGAGCCCTAAGGAGCGAGGCAAGAAGACTGACACTTTAACTTTTTCTTCTTCCCTCTGTAAAGACCACATTAGATGCCCACTGACCTTGCTTTTAGGCCCCAGATTTTTCTGAATTAATAATTTTTCTTCCTCATCCACCAGAATCCCGTGATAGTCGTGATAGGCCACCTCTCCAAGGGAAAGTGCCTCCGGGGAGACTGGCAAGAGGCCACACTTCATTGCAGAGACCTAGAGAACACGCAGTCACCGTGAATGAAAGGAAATCAAGAGTCACGCATTGAGGACACACCACATGCCCTCCTCAGAGGACAGGGGGACAGATGTTATTGTGTTATCTTCTCAGAAGTAAATGAACCTATGAGCTCAGGATGAACTAACTTCTGGGGCTTACTACCGATGTGCACTCAGAACTCCTACCACCATGGGAGCTCTGGCCTCAGGGTGACCTGAGTCCTGGCCTAACGCAAGGAGAGACCACGGCTTCCCCGAGGGAGTCCGGCCACTGCAAAGAGACGTTACGATGCACTTTCCATCTCAGGTTGTAGGTGAGCCATTTACGTTAAAGCAAATTTCTGAAACTTAGGACAATTATGCTGTAAAATTCTATTTAAGTAAAAAAAAATCTAGGGGCACCTGGGGGGCTCAGTTGGTTGAGCATCCAGCTTCGGCTCAGGTCATGATCTCGCAGTTC
>NC_043700.1:192385242-192394483 GCF_006229205.1 Suricata suricatta
GTGCTTCTACCTTTACCTTCTTTAAAAATTAAACTCTAATGTCTGTGATACAGTATTCCATTGTGGCTTTAATTTATAATTTCCGGTTAGTAATGAGGTGAGCAACTTTTCCTGTTTCTATGACCCATCTTGTTTCCCCTTCTGTGAGATTCTTCTGTCTTTTGGCCATAAAACAACCATCCTGGTGTGTCCTTTTCATTCTCCTAGTTCTTGGTTCCAGACACTCATTTTTTGTGGGCTGCCTGCAAGGCAAAATCTTCCAGGTTGTAGGTTTTCTTTCTTCACTCTCTTCTTCAAGTTTATTTATTTTTTGTAGTAATCTGAACCCCCAACATGGGGCTTGAATTCACAACTCAAAGATTAAGAGTCACATGCCAGGCACCTCTTTCAATCAAGCCAGCCAGGCGCCCCTATTTTTACTCTTTATGGCATCTTTTAATGATGAGAAATATGTTCATTTTAATATAGTCAAATTTATCCATCTTTTCTTTATAATAAGTGCTTTTGTATCTTAAGATCTCTTTCCTTAGGTCAGAAGTTAAAGGTCAGTGGGGACCTGGGTGGCTCAGTCAGTTAAGCATCTGACTTTTGGCTTAGGTCATGAACTTTCGGTGGATGAGTTCGAACCCCACGTCAGGCTCTGTGCCGACAGGTCAGAGCCTGGAGCCTGCTTTGGATTCTGTGTGCCTCCTTCTCTCTTTGTTCCTCCCCTGCTCACATGCTCTCTCTCTCTCAAAAATAAATAACGATTTAAAAACATTTTTTAAAAACAGTTTTTTAAATAAGTTAAAGGTCAATGATTTGTGCCTATACCGACCATAAAAATTTTTTTAATAACTTAGTTTTTGAGACAGAGTGCAAGCTGGGGAGAGGCAGAGAGAGAGAGAGAGAGAGAGAGAGAGAGAGAGAGAGAGAGAGAGAGAGAGGAGAGGAGATACAGGATCTGAAGCAGGCTCCAGGCTGAGCTATCAGCACAGAGCCTGATGTGGGGCCCGAAATCACGAACTACAAGATCATGACCTGAGCTGAAGTCAAGATGCTCAACCAACTGAGCCACAGCCCAGAGGCCCTGATCTAAAAAAATTTTTTAATGTTTCTTTACTTTAGAGAAAGAGAAAGCATGAGCCCATGAGGGGCAGAGAGAGGGGACAGAGAATCCAAAGCAGGTGCTGCGCTGACAGCAGAGAGCCAGATGCAGGGCTTGAACTCTCAAACTGTGAGATTGTGACCTAAGCCGAAATTGGACACTCAACCAACTAACTGAGCCACCCACGTACCCCCATTCTAAAATTTTTAAAGTGTTACCTCTCACATTTAATTCTGAATTCACTGGAATTGCTTTTTGGGTATAAATATATAAGGTATGAATCCAATGTAACTTTCCAATTTTGATTTTTCAGTCCAACTGTGCCAGCACCAATTACTGCCTAGGGCACCCCTTCCTGCGGCCCTGCAACGCAGACCGACTCCTTGGCGTCTCTGATTCCAATACAGGAGATCCGGCTCGGGCTCGGTTCCGCCCCATGGGTCTGTCTCTTCCTTTGCCCAAAGCACACTATTTTAAGTAGCATCACTTCATAAATTCACAGTTCCTATGAAAACAACTCTCCTCACTTAGTTCGTCTTCGCCATTCTTGGACATCCATCTTCCCTATAAATTTTAGAAGCATGCTATCAGGCTCCACATTAGAAACTATCATACAGCTATTTTCTAATGATTTCTTGTTTCCTAGTCTCTGAATAGGCATAATTCATAGTTATAAACAGTATATGTTTTATATTCCTTCTTTTGTATTAACTACTTTTCATTTTTCCACATGGCCTTTATAAGTATTTTTCATAGTATATAACACTCCCTCAAACTGATGTAGAATCACTGGGCCATTTCCCACCTACCACTCTTTCTTCTTTGATTTATTTCTTTAACACATATTTCCAAGAGTGAGCCTAACAAATCTACATATTTTAATGGAAAAAGCTTAAAATATATGATTTTCTGAGTCTGAAGCAAAAACAGGAAAAGTGCTGGGACACCTGGGTAGCTTAGTTGGTTAAGCACCTCTGGTTTTGGCTCAGGTCATGATCTCGCGGTTCTTGAGTTAAAGACCTCCATCGGGCTCTGTGCTGACAACTCAGAGCCTGGAGCCTGCTTCCGATTCTGTGTCTCCCTCTCTCTGTCCCTCCCCCTGCTTTCATTCAGTCTCAAAAATAAACACTGGGGCGCCTGGGTGGCTCAGTCGGTTAAGCCTCCGACTCGGGCTCAGGTCAGATCTCACGTTCGTGGGTTCGAGCCCCCCATCGGGCTCTGTGCTGACAGCTCAGAGCCTGGAGCCTGCTTCCGGTTCTGTGTCTCCTTCTCTCTCTGCCTCTCCCCCTCTCATGTTCTGTCTCTCTCTGTATCAAACATAAAATAAAACATTTAAAAAATAAATGAATAAACATTCAATAAAATTAAAAAAAAAAGAGTGGAGGAAATTTCCACATAAGTTTTTTTTTGTTGTTTTGTTTTGTTTTGTTTTTAAGTAAGCTTTACACCCAGCGCAGAGCCCAATGCAGGGATTGAACTCAGGACCCAGAGATCAAGATCCGAGTTAACGGGGCACCTGGGTGGCTCAGTTGGTTGAGCATCTGACTTCGGCTAAGGTCATGATCTCACGTTCCTGAATTCAAGCCCCACGGCCAGTGCAGAGCCTGCTTGGGATTCTGTCTCCCTCTCCCCTAACTCGTGTTCTCTCTCAAAAATAAACATTAAAAAAATAAAAAGAGTCCAACACTTGGCTGGCTGAACCAGGCAGGCGCCTGCCCAGCAAGGTCTCTGGTGTCGGAGAGACTGGCCTTGCCCTCACTGCACACCTTCCCGCACACCTGATGCCCCTTCTCTGTCCACAAAGACTGAACACTCGTGTCGCAAATTTTAAGGTCACTCACTGAAAACCAAATACACCCTCAACTCGGTATCTCTGGCAAAGATACACCCCATGTCCCAGAAGCACAGTGCACTGGTCACAAAGGTGGGCTCTGACCGCCACCTCGGAGATCCAGCATTCCCTGGAGTCCGTGCCGGAGCTGAACCGGCACTCCACCACCACCAGAAAGGCCCCAGCCTCAGCTAAGTACCACCACGAGAGAAAGCCAAGCTCATGTGCTAACGGGGCCACCCTGCCTAGCGAGAGCCCCCAAAGCTTCTCTAAATCCAATGCAATCTTAAGACCAAGATCTAATTCGGACAATCATCTCCAATCCCCTAAGGCCTGCCCGCACTCTTAAATCCCTCCAGCAGAAATCCCGCCAGCCCTCTTTCAAAGAAAGGTCACCATGACCCATTTGCACTTTCTGGTTGCACTGATAAGTACCATTAATATTTCTTTGCTATTAAGTGTTTATATGGTAACATTTAGATTATAAAACAAAAAATACGTGCCACAAGTAGTTAAAATAAATAAATAAAACTTTCTCCCTCAGAGATTCTGTAGTTCACAAGATACAGGAAATATTTTGGTGCTTAAATCTTTTTTACTCAGTATTAATAAGAGCCACACAGATCATCTACAGAACAGTAAACATTTGACTAATCAGTCCTAAATAAGGGCCGGGGGAGCACTTTCAGCAATTTATACTCAAAGAGCATTCATGCCAGGACCACTGGTTACAGCATTTTAAAACAACCCCCAAATGTGAAGGTGTTATTAAAGCCAAGAATTAATTTATTACGCTGTAACATGTCATGGAACTACTTTAAGCCAACCACTGAGCATTAAATCTCCGCGCAGAGCACTTGGTCAAGTACAATCAGCCACAGGTGCCAGCAGTTTCTACGCAGGCACAGGAACAGCACTGGCACTTCCGGCAGGCCGGGGGGACCCTCTGACCCTCCAAAAGGGACCATGGAGTTCCTGTTCGATACTTTTCCTGAGGCCAGATTTCGGTTTGGGGGATTTCACCCCAGAGTTCACTATGTGCCCACCATGTGCCCAGCATGGTTCCTGGTCTCCAGGACACAACAGGAAACACAGCAGAGACACCCTTCCCAGAGCCGAGATCCCTTTGAGTGGCCGTGGATGGCAAGCAAGCATGAAGTACAGACGAGGGGAGCTGCCTCAGGGGAATAAAGCAGGGGACCTGGGTGGAGGCGGCGTCCTGCAGGCGTGACGGCATGGACACGACAGGGCCAGGTGTGCGTTCTGAAAAGCGAACTTTAAGGGCAACTCGGGGATGAGATGGAGGGAGAGTAACTCGGTGTCTCTGGAAAGATCCGTATCACGTCCCAGGAGCACAGTGCACTGGTCACAAAGAGGGCTCCAGACCGCCGCCTGGCAGTTTAGCATTCCCTGGAGTCCACGCTGGAGCTGAACCCGGCACTGCTCACAAGTTCACACGTGCAAACACCTACGTGTGTGCGGGGTATAGAGAAAACGGCAAAACAACGTAAATGGCTGTTAAAGCCAGTTGCCTGAAGGGAGTTAAGAGTATCGGCAGGATTACAGCTTCTTCAGACATCTGTGTGAGGTACACTATTACTGTGAGTAGGCGCTATACTAAAAAGTTCAAACAGTCAACGAAAGAAATTAAGTGAAGAAACAGATTCGAACAAGTTTAAGAGTCAAAGAAAGATTATCTCTATGGAAGAGCAAAGAAAAAAATAGAAGGCTGACAATGCATTAAGAATCTATGAAGGTACGAGGAGATGAAATTCCAATTGGGCCCCGAAGTTGGCTGTAGGCAGGCAGGCAGTGGTCAGGAGCCCAGAATGGGTACAGACATCAGTCAGGCGCTCCCATTCTCTCCGGGACGCGCTGCGATCATTCGCTGAGGTCAGGAGTTCTGCAGACCGTAGTAGAGAGAGGAGAGACGTACTCGTGAGCTCCTAAGTGAGACGTCCCACGGCACCAGGCAGTGCTGGGGCCCCTCCGTCATCTACGGACAGAGCCCGTGGGCCCTGCTGAGGCTCCCTGTGGCAGGGTTAGCTGCTCGGGTGCAGGGAGGGGACAGCATTGGCAAAGAGTGCTCCCAAATGATGCGGCACCATGAGATCCAAGCGGACCACAGAGGGCGTGAATGCGGGCCAGCGGACGGGGACACAGGAAGGAAGATCCAGAGGCCGAACTTGTCGCATTCGCTGACGTAACCCCAGAGTTAGAACAATACTTGGTACAGAATAAATATTTACAAGAGACATCCAGTAAATATTTACTGCAGAAAACGAAAGTCCTGATAATCCTGAAAAATAGCTAAAACTGGAGCCGCTGAAGAAACAACTATGAGAAACAGAAGACTAGGTCAGAGCAAGAAAAGAAAAACCATCTTCATTCTTGGGCTTTTAGGCATAAAAAAAAATAGGGGGAACTGCCTTTCATAGTTCCCCCTTATCCGTGGGAGAGATGTTCCAAGACCCTCATCGGATGTCTGAAACCGCGAACAGCCCAGAGTACCAGACCCTACGCACACTGTGTTTCCTATACTTACATATCTATGATACAGTTTAATTTATAAATCAGGAACAGTAAGAGGTTAACAACACAACTGATAACAGACTAGAAAAACCGCAATCAAAGTTGTGTGAATGTGGTCTCTCTCTCTCTCCTGCACTCACCCTTCTTATGATGATGTGAGATGATGAAGTGCCCACGTGCGGACACGAAGTGAGGTGACTGACGTGGGATGTGACACAGCGTGAGGCTGCTGCGACCTGACGATATGCCAGGAGGATCACCTGCTCCTGGACTGGCTGACTACAGTATCGGAGACTGTGGGAGGCAAAACCCTGGGCAAGGGAGGACCACTGTGCCTTGAACACTCAGTTATTAGGTCAGCATGCAAGAAAGGAGTTTTAAAGATTTTTTACCCAAACTGGGTAATTCTAAGATTATAATACTCTGCAGTCAGGAAGCAGAAAGGAAGTGTTCTAAGATTTATTTCAGCTCAGCCGACTCCCTTCTCCTCCTAAACAGGAAGCAGTGATGCCAGACATGTAACACTCCGCTCATCACTCAGTTACGCCCCACATAATACTCACCGTGATGTGATTGTAGATGAGCTGAGACCAACCAAACAGATCTGCCAATCGGTAAAATGCCGCCAGCTTACACCGCAATAATTTCTCCCCTTTGTCATAGGCAATTGAATCAGACCCTCTCAGATCATTCACAGGAGTCACCATACCAAGACCTAAAACAGAAGATAAACAAACTCAAAGACTTACGATTTCTTATCAATCAAATAATAATAATCCTGAGACATTAATCTTCCACACAAGGCTACAAAGTAAGTCACAGAAACGTCAAAGACTATTTCATAAAGATCATATTCCCCATTAATACAATTAAGTTAGAAAGCAAAATCAAAATGGTAGCAAAATTTATCGGATACAATAAAGCAATCTTTAGCAGGAAGTTTACAGTAGTAAATGTATGTATTATTTAAAAAAAGGGTTTTTTTAATGATCTAGTTTCACCTTATTAAATTAAAAAAAAAAAACAAGAGAAAACTAAATCCAAAAATAAGAAAAAAATGAATAAGGATAAAATATATCAAACAGGAAAATAGTGGAAAACTGACTCTTAAGAAGATTAAAAATAATGAAATAAAAGGAAATGAAAACATAATGAAACAAAATAAAATAAAATACACCTCTAGCCAGGCTCCAAAACAACACACAGTAGAGAGAGAAATTACACTAGAAAGCAGAAGGGACAGACAAGACATAACTATATATCCTACAGACACTAAAAGGGTAAGAACAGGATAATATGAACAACTGATTACACCAGCATACTTTTTAACGTACATGAAAAAAACAAACTCCTTGAAAGACACAAGCTACCGAGAGCTCTCTCCAGAAGAAACAGGCATCCTGAACAGCCTTGTTTCTGTTTAGCCGAATTTGCAGTTAAAAACATCTCCATAAAGAAAACTCCAGACCCAGATGACATCACCATGTATTCTACCACACATGTAAGTCAGAAATAGTACCAATTGTATACAAACTCTTCTAAAATAATTCTTCATGAACCCTTCAGAACACTTTCCAATTCACTCTATCAGGCATTATCTTGATACCAAAACCATACAAAGATACTATGTTACATAACATTATAAGGAAAAGCAGACTAGTATCTCTCATGACCACAGACTAAAATTTACTTAACAAATTTTGAGCAAATAATCCAGCAATAATACATCATGACTGGCAGAGGGGACTCTCTCAGTACACAATACTGGTTCAGCATTCCAAAACCAATCAATAGAATTCACTATACTCAACTAAAGAAGAAAAACCGTGGGGTCATTTTAATAGAAACAGAAAAAACTGTTCACAAAATTCAACACCCATTTAGCATAAAAACTTCGCAAATTGGGAATAGAAGGTACAGTCCTCAACGTAATAAGGGACAGCTACAGAAACCTACCACTAACGTCAAACATAATGATGAAAGACTGAATGTGTTTCTCCCAAGACCAGGAACTATGCAAGGATGTATACTCTGGCATTCTTACTAAATACTGTACTAGGTAGGGATCCTAACTAATGCAATAAGGCAAGAAAAAGGGGGGGGGGGAACAAACACAAAGACATACACACTGGAAAGGAAGGGAAAAAAGTATTTGCCTGACTCTTCGTTACATGTTGCTAGATTTGGATCTTGTTAATTATAAACTATCTTAAGCATATAGAAAAATACAGAGAACAATACCAAAAACCACCTATCATCTTGATTTAACATAGGTCAATCATCTACTTTAGACCCTTAATTATGTTTTTTAAGTTTTATTTTAGTAATCTCTACACCCAACCTGGGGCTTGAGGCTCGAACTCATTACCCTGCAATCAAGAGTTGCATGCTCTTCAAACAGAGCCAGCCAGGTAACCCCTAGATCTTCAATTCTTAAAAACTGTTTGTTTGTTTTTTTAATTTTTTAACTTTTATTTATTTTTGAGAGACAGAGACAGAGCATGAGTGGGGGCGGGGCAGAGAGAGAGAGAATCTGAAGCAGCCTCCAGGCCCTGACCTGTTAGCACAGAGCCCGACATGGGGCTCAAACCCATGAACCCTGAGATCATGACCTGAGCAGAAGTCGGACGCTTAACCAACTGAGCTACCCACGTGCCCCTTAAAAATTGTTTTTTTTAAGATTTTCAGAAGATGGTAGCAGTGACAATATAGTTTTTAAACCTTATTAAATCTCTAGCCCAACACTCCACAAAGAAATTAACTATAGCAACTAAGATATCAAAGCCAAAAACCTAAGAATGATACCTACAACAACACTAGGTAATAAGGTAGACCCACAAAACTGAAAATGTAACGGGGAAGGCTTGACAGAGCGTATGGTATCGGCATACATGTCAGAGGAATCAGAAGGAACCACAGACCACGGGCCAAACCTGAGACTCTCAAAAGACCCATCAGGAACTCACTATGAAGCTCAGAGGCCAATTTGAGAACAGCAACTGGAACCAAGAGGAATTCTGCACACTTAAATCCTTAAAAATTCTCCAAACTAACCATTTAAAATTGTCTTTTAGGACAAGAAATTTAGGATTAAGAAATTTGTGGTAATTAGAACCCAAACTGACTAGCACTGAACTATAAAGAAAACAGGAGTCCAAATAAAAGCAAGGAAGGGAAACAGAACCCAACTGCATTCAATAAACTGCCATACTTTTTAGCATTTTGCAAAAACAACAGAAGAGGGCGCTCGAGAGCCATGACATTAGAAAAGCCTGCCTGAACCAGAAATCTCCCCAAAACCCAAATTTCATATAAAAATGAACCAAAAAAAATCATGATCAAATATCACACAAAAATTATTTAAGAAAGAAGAGCATGGGGTGCCTGGGGGCTCAGGTAGTTAAGCTCCGACTTCAGCTCAGGTCATGATCTCACGGTTCTTGAGTTCAAGCCTCGTGTCAGGCTCTGGGCTGACAGCTCAGAGCCTGGAAACTGCTTCCGATTCTGTGTCTCCCTCTCTCTCTGTTCCTCCACTGCTCATGCTGTCTCTCACTTCTGCTCTCAAAAATAAATAAAAACATTATATATTAAAAAAAAAAAGCAGAATCACATCCCTACAGATAATGAAAGCATACAAGACAGATATGTCCACAAAACAGACAAAAACTACAACTTATTGTTTCATAACATGGTAAAGAAAGGTATTAATAATAGAAGTTATGAGACAACATTTAATATAATTAGAAAAATTCAGAAATGAGGGCTAGAACATTAGACTTAAATGAAAAAAT
>NC_043700.1:192394583-192441435 GCF_006229205.1 Suricata suricatta
TTAACATTGAAATTTGATTGGAACTATGAGAATAATTCCAATATACTTAAAATTCCAATATGCCAACAATATGCCATATAATTCATAAGATGATATATATTTCCTAGTTCTGTCCACTAAAAATTAGACCTAGAAAAGAATGACTGACCCAGTACCAGTGAGCAACCCCCGTACCCAATTTCCATTTCCGACAAAAAGAAATAAAGATTTCCTAGAGAAACGGCTGATTCCAGATCTGGGGAAGGAAATGCAGGAGGGAGCCTGGAACATCTCCTCATGGGGGATGGCTTGGAAACTGTCAAAGCACTAGGCTCAGAGGTCAACCTAGAGGGACTTCCACCGATCAAAGATGGGACACTGTTAACTGTAACATTTTGAAACACATTAAATACATTTAAATCTATGAGTTCAAAATAATACTAAAAAATAATAACTGGTCGTCTTAAAATGACAGGAAACCAACTTCTTATTTTGAAAAGGGTTACACCACACCGAGTAACCAAAAACGGCGGTGGAGGAGAAGCCCCTGTTTTGTGTGCATGCCTGAGGGTCAGTGGAGGCCAGCGAGGAAAGTGCTCCGACGCGTCGGAAAGCCCAGCCCGGAAACAGGTCATGTACGAGCAGTCTAGCAAGAGGCGCCCCTCGAACATGAAATGAGTGATGGGGAAGGGCATGGCCCCATTCCAGCCTTGCCCCATCACCCAGGGAAGTTTCTCTTTACAGAGATATTCTAATTAATAAGTACAAAGGAAGAACTGATAGAATTAAAACATCACCAACTTGGAACCTTTATTAAATTAATGGATCTATGTATTGAGCATCAATGGCTGTTAACAATGCAAAAAAGAAACAACCAGACTATGTGCCTACAACTGATAAGAGCACAGTACCACCTACGAAGTAGGCTTTGCCAAAAAACTGAATCCAAACACACTCAGGCATCTAGATCCAACTACCAACTTACTGTAAATACAGAAGACAAAAAAACATGTTAGCAGCACCCTGGAGATGGAATCAGCAAAATTCAGCCAAAAAATTCTACAGGGCCGCAAACCCATTTTCTTTAAACTCAAGGACAAAAGGGGCACCTGGGTGATTCAGCTGGTTGAGTGTTGAACATGATTTCGGCTTAGGTCATGATCTTGTGGTGCATGAGCCTGAGCCCCTCATCAGGCTCCACACTGACAGTGCAGAGCCTGCTTGGGATTCTCTGTCCTCCTCTCTCTGCCCCCCTCCCCCACCAAAATCAATAAACAAATAAATAAATATTCTTAAAAGATGGTGGGTCCCTAGGATGCTAGGGGATAGCATGGGGCCCTGTGCTGACAGCTCAGAGCCTGGAACCTGCTTCAGATTCTGTCTCTCCCTTGCTTGCACTCTCTCTCTTGGTCTCTCAAAAATTAATAAACATTAAAAAAATGTTTTAACAAACCAGCAGCAGCAGATACTGGCCCAGCACAGGGCACACAGCAGGTCAGAGGGCCTGACGCTCAGGCTGCCCTGGGTTCGCCCTGGCGTGTGAGCGTTTACGAACGCCTCGGCCATGGACGCTCCTCACCTCCGCACGGCCCCCTGCTCTTTGCTCACACTCACCCAGCCAACATGCTCCCCCTGGCCGTCTTTCCTCATTTGTTTCTCACTCACTCACAAGCAGCAGTAAAGAACGGTGGGTAAGAAATGTTGGCCTGACGGAAGTAAGCTCAGGCGAAACTGATGTGCTACTTGACAACCACAGTTTCTGACTAATTTTAGTTCACAAAAGGTCTGAAAAGCCACATAAAAAGTCACCTGCCTGAGAAATAACAGTCTCATTGGCTCAGAAAAAAAGGAAGGCCTCTACATTCAAGACATTTTCGGACTTATGGCCTACTTTTTACTATAATTTAAATATTTTCAAAAATCTAAGTTCTCTGTATTACATTGCATACTGATCTATTACATATAAGAATCTGTCAGGAATTTTTTTTTTTTTTAAGTAGGCCCCCGCCAGTGTGGAGCCCAACATGGGGCTTGAACTCATGATCCTGAAATCAAGACTTGAGCTGAGATCAAGAGTCAGATGCTTAACTGACTGAGCCATCCAGGTGCTCTATAACTGCCAGAAAATTTAACCTACAAGACGACAGGACACACACGCAGAGTCAGCGACTACTCACTCATGTTTAAGGCGGCCATGCCCCCTTGCGGGGCTGCAGGGTAGACATTCGGCACATTCGTGGTCATGAAGTCTGCAATCTGCTGTAATGCCAACAGGCCTGTGGGGTTCTTCCCCTTCTTAAACTGCTCCTGGATCATTGATTCCAACTCTTCACAGAAAGCCTAATAAGAGGCAAATTACAACAGTGAGACACTATTTCTTTTCTGTTCCTTGGGAAGGCAGAGGGAACTATCACACACATCCATTTATTCGTCTTCATCCAGTGCTGGAAAAGTAAGTGGATAGTCTCACATACTACTGCTTGGAACACAAACTGCTACATTCTTTCTAGAAAGTAATTTGAAAGGTACAAACGCTTAAAATTTTGAACATTCTATTGCTGATAATCTTTTCTAAGGAAATAAATCAAGATATGTCCAAAGATTCATTCACAGGGATGTTCGTTCTAGCATGACTGACAAAAGGGAAGATGGGTAATGCAGACACTTTAAGCAGCGGAGGACTGAACACACTGGCCCACATCACGACCGAATTCTCTGCACGCACTCAACACCAGATGCTGAAAGGAAAGGACATAAAACTGTTCCAGATACATTTCTGATTGTGAAAAGGTTAGAAAGCAACAGAAACTTTTTTTTAAGAGAAAATATGTATCTAAACATAGAAAAAGACAATAGTAAACACATCAAAATGATCATTATAATTATCTCAGTGACGGAATTATTAGCATTTTCATGGTCTATTTTGTGCTTCTCAGTATTTTCTTCAAAAATTTGTTTCAACATAGTTTTTTTAAATTATTTTTAAAAGTTGAAAAAGGAACCCTAAAATGTTTGTCCTTTATCAAATAATCCTAAATTTTTTTTTAAAAATCCTAAATTAAGCAAAAGGTTTAAGTTGGGTTATTGGTGATTTTACTATAGAGTCACTACTGAAATAATACAGATTTAGAGCTTTCCCAAACCACACTAAAATAATTTTTCATATACCCTATAAAGAAATATCTTAACAAATAATATTTAATATGAAAATGTGAGCTCACTGAATGATTATCCACTCCTGATTTTAAATACTTTGAGGGCTTCCGGATGATTCTATATTAAAATATATTAAACTTTCTTCTAGTTTTCCACTGCCTGGATGAAAAGCTGAAAAGATATATTGCCAAGGGGCGGTCTACACAGACCATCAGTTGCAGGATGCAAGCAGCAAGCAGACACATCACATTGAATATAGCACTATAAAAGACTGTCGAGAACCAAGAGCTGCTGGGGGAGCCCCTATTTACCACGTCGTGAGAAATAACGTCATAGACCATATTCTGTGGCAGTCAAGGGAGGAGGGGAAAGCTGACAGGTGCTCTGAGTGCAAAGTAGAAATAAGTCCACAGAACATTTTGTTATCAATGTGGAAGGCAATGATAGATACACAGATACAATGTTCCTGATACAGACAGATGCAGACGCCTCTACCAAACATCAGCGTGTTGGCTCAGAGGAAGCAAAAGTCACATAAAACAAGCTCCCTGCCCTCATGGGCCCTCAATCTGAAAAACCAATCTATTTCCACAGTTTCCAAATCCACAGATGTATCTATAGGAAGCTCAATTCAACATACTTGGACCATATATATACATACACAACACCACGACTCAGCATGTGTTCACAGAGCAACTCATGAAGTGTCAGGTGCTGTTCTAGGTACTGAATTTATGTAGACAGAAAATATGGTTCTTGCCATCAATAAATTTAAAGCTTAGCAAGTACAACACAAAAAGAAAACCACAGTGCAAGAGCCCTTTGTACCAACAGCATCCTGGGTAACTTGCATGTGCAGTAAGGAGATGAGCTTAGCAGTGACCAGATCTAGATCCCAGAGTCTAGCTCCAGCCAGCAGTCACCAGCCACTGACCTCATGTGCTTCACTGGTCCTAACTCCGGATGGTTCAACACCCACACCCTGCCCGCTCTGCTTCCTGACCACCTCTCCTCCAATGGTCCCATCATCCAACTCACCTCAGCCTCCAATGTCCACGAGCACGCCCTGAACATGTGCCTTCCTAGTCACTGCATCCTCTCCGGTCTCACAGCCACGCACAGGTCTTCCAAACACCCCGCCTAGCATCCAGCTCAGCCTTTTCTTCAACGGCGTTGTGACCCTACTCCCTTCTGCCATCCCTCACCTTCCCCGAGTCCTGACCTCCCTCGCCCAACTTAACATTATAATCATCCCCTCGCTCACACCTTCACCTCTCCACCATTTCACCCGGCAAAACCCTACCCTGATTAAGTTCAACCCTTCACTCTTTCTACTCATGCCGCTCAAAGTGGCTGGGGGTCGGGGGGGGGGGGGCCCATGCTGTGTTGTCTCACTGTGCATTAGTGACCCTGACCAGAGGCGCCCTTCACATTAACCTAGGGACGGCCCACCCCTCAGCTGTCTCTCCACATACCCCCTGCACAACGCCCAGGGGGCATTCTCAGCAGGTGGCCCCACTACTATTCTCTGAGAAGAGAGGACCAGCCTGAAGCGTGTGCTCAAGCTCCCTGCGGCATCTGTCCAACCACCAGCACTGCAGCCATGGCCAGGCCTTTCCCAGTCCTGCCCTGACTCCACCTCCACGCTCCTCAAACCAAGGCACCAGCTCCAGTGCGTTACTAGGAAGCAATTCCGGGCTTTCCAGCCTTTCAAGTTCCGTCCTGTCTCGGTTCCGGGGGCCCACACTGCATTCAGGCCGCAGGTAGCTGACGCTTACTGTGCTCCAGACAACCCGTGGCTGCGGCCTTGCTCGCGGGCCCGGGGCCTGCACGGGATGTGCTGGAAGTTTCCTTTCTGCACTCTATCCCCGGAGATTTTTACTTAGTTTCTCATGGCTTTTACATGGAAACTGCTCAAGCCAAAAGTCTAAATTGTTATCCTGATTCCTTTCTTTTCTCTTACCACCTTCCTTGCCACTGATCAGCAAACCCTATTTTATCCTACTTTCAAAATAAAACTCAAAACTTACCACCACCTCCTGCTTGGAATACAGCTTTCTCCCTTACCCCACATAATACTTCTTATTTTATTTAACATAGGCTCCACACCCTACGTGGCTCTTAAACTCATGACCCTGAGGTTAAGTGTCATGAGCTCTACTGACTGAGCCAGTCAGACACTCCTAAAATTACTTTTTTTTAATGTGTGTTGGGGGGGTAAGTTTGTAATTTACTCTGAGAGTGAGTGAGAGAGAGAGAGAGAGAGAGAGAGAGAGAGAGAATCCCAAGCAGGTTCCGCGCTGTCCGCACAGAGCCTGATGCGGGGCTCACTGCCTCAAACCACGAGATCACTACCTGAGCCAAAATCACTTAACCGACTGAGCCACCCAGGCGCCCCTACGATACGATACTCTTTCTATACAAATCCCCGAATGAGTACTTTAAAAACCAAACAGCGCCATTCCTGTCTGCAGCCCTCCGATGACTCTCTCCTGTACTCTGAATGCAAAACAAGTCCCGATCGAAGCTTACACAGCCTCCCAGGACCTGCTCCCTCCCTGCCCCCGCCTGTGCTCACACCACACTGGTGCCCTCTGACCCTCCGAGCCCAGCGCGCACCCCTGGCTATCTCAGGAAGTTCACGTCAGCCGCCCCCTGAGGTGGAAGGCCGCCTCACCTCCCAAGCCCTGCATGGCCGGCTCCTCCCAGTCACGGACTCAGGTGAGACACCCCCCACCCCGCCCCCCTGGTTCCTCAGAGAGCCCACCACTCAATCTAACCGCCCCCTGCTTTCCGCACCTGGCTTCTCTTTGTTCTTTCTTGTTCACCTCCTTGGAGGGGCATGTGAAGTCGGCTCCCTGACACAGGTACACACACAGGTGTTACACACGTCAAACTTCACCAAGCCATACACTTGAGATCTCTGTACATTACTCTAAGCTATGCCTCAGCAACACGCAAACAGTAATAACGACCAAACAAATAGAATCTGTTTGAGTCAGAGGCCTTATTTGTCCTGTTAACTGCTAACTCCTTAGGTTCCTCGAACAGCTATGTGCTGTTGAGATAATCAACGTTTAAAAAAATTCAATGACTATCTGCCCAATGACACCTCAAAGTAGTAAGGGCATCGAACAAGAATAGAAGGAAAAAAGGAGTAAAGCACATACAAGGGCGGCAGCACCGCCATGAGAAAACGAAGACAGAGGAGGCGGGCGCGCGGCCCAGTCCCAGCGCTGACGTCACTGAGGGAAAGCCAGTCAACGATCAGGCGCTGGGCAAGGCCCAGGAAGTGCCCAGCACCGCCCGAGGTGGTCTGGAGGAAAGGGTAGTTTTTAAAGGGTCCTGAAATAAACAGACTCTCTGGCGAAGTAGTGAGAGAGTGAAAAAGAGAAGCAAGCACCTCCCCTTTAGGATACTGAAGTTTCCAGTTATTTTCACAGATAACACGAACAAGTCAGAATTCTTTCATCAGCCATGCACGTACGTGCGAGGCACTGATTTCCTGCATGAAAGCACATGGACCCAGACACACACAACAGAGCTAAGAGCACACACATCGGAGGAGGGGGAGGAGGGGGGAGAACACCGGTCCAGAGAGAAGCCTCCCTTACGGGGCTCTGCAGGATCATGGACACCCTCTTTTTCTGCTCCATCATATTGAAGTCCTGGCGAAGGTCCGGCGCCATGTTCCTCTCCCGCAAGTACTCCGGGTTGTTCTCATCCACCCTGTCGAAGTACCTCTCCTTGTGAGGCGCTGTGGTCGGGGGTGGCGAGGTCACCACCGCGGCCCGTGTGTCACCGTTCATCGTACAGTCTTTCTCGGCTCCTACAGAAGCAACACACGACAGTGCTGGGTTAGGTCAACGTCCAATAGCATTTCACAGCACGCACGCCAGCCTGACGAACCCAGTGTCTCCAGAGCGACAGCACGGTGACCCATGGAGTCAGAGCCATGGCGTGCAAGGCTTCTCTGTGGTCTGAGGGTCACGGCTGCTCCGCCACCTCCCGCCCTCTTGCTGACCCAGGGGGCGCCCAGTCCTTGCCACTGTTCCTCACACACAATAGAACAATCTCACAAAGCAATTATTATGTCCTCTGTCAAAGTGAAAAAGAACTCGATATTAAATCGTGACAAGACAGTTTAAGTCATGATGTTGTCCCACCCAGATAGGACCTACCAACAGCAGAATTCATTTCTGAAGAGATCTGATTTATGGTATTTTTCCAAAATTATGTCAGTAGTGATTTTGCAAAGAATTCTACAAGCACATCAATCAATAAGATGCTGCTCACAGGTCCGTATTCATGCAAATGGGAAATGTTCCATGTCAACATCACCTTTTCAGTTCAAAGAAGGCACGTCCTGAAAATGTCAACATGCCCTAATTTGTGACTACCCTAAATGACTCAAATTTAAAAATCTGTCATTATGGCTACTTATTGTCACTTTTTAATCCCAATCTTTTTATTTGAAACGATGTTCAAATACTAAATCATATTAGTGACTAAATTTCTAACCAGCATCCTTTACTAATCAGTTTAATTACTATTGTTTGTGTAAGACACTGAATGACAGCTTTAACTACATGTACACAGTATTCACTGAGCACCTATTATGTCTAGCCATTGTGCTAGACACAAAAATTAACCGGACACTGTCCTCACGGAGGGAAGCTGGAGTCACAGGCTCACTGAGAAAGGAAACCTGATTCAGAAGTCATCGGCACAGGGACAGCAGTTAAAGACGGAGAGGAGGGGACACTGGCTGGCAGAACCAGCACCCAGAACAGTTTCCAACACAGGGCTGTCTATAAATAAAAGTTATTTAATAAATTAAGAACAAGAAGGAAAGGAAGAGACGGGGAGACAGACTCGTGAGCCACAGACAGAGGTGATGGTGAGTGGACCCCAGCTCCTCAAGCTACAGGGGACAAGCAGGGTAGAGCTTTCTGAGTTAATTAAATTAGCACCTGAATGTACCTGGTGCCCCTTCGTTACACACTGTACACAAAATTCATCCCAAATGGAACACAGACCTAAATGTAACAGCAAAATCTATAAAACACCTAGAAGAAAACACAAGAGTAAGTCCATGAGATGTTGGGTTAGGCAAAGTTTTATGGCACCAAAAGGACAAGCAACAAAAAGAAAAAAAGATAAATTGGACTTCCTCAAACTTAAAAATATGTGGGCTTCAAAGGACACATAAGAAAGTAAAAAGACAGCTCACAGAATGGGAGAAAATACTTGAAAATCACGTATCTGTGAAAAGATTTACATCCGAATATATAAAGAAATCTCACAACATAATAATTAAAATAATAAAAACACTTGAAAACCATAAAGTGACCTCAGCGGAGCAGCCCAAAGAGCACGAGAACTGAGCGGCGAGAGTGCCTAAATTCCGGACACAAAACCACGAGCCATGAATAAGGAGCAAGTTACTTTAAGCTGCAAAGTCCCAGGCCGGCTTGTCACTGAAACAACAGTGTCAGGGGAAGGAGAACGTGGATGCCAGACACTGGTTTTTGCTTGTACATGATCCTCTCAACTCCCCTGTTTGGGTTTTCTTTTTTTAAGATTTTATTTTTAAGTAATCTCTATGCCCAACATGGGCTCGATTTTACAGCCCCAAGATCAAGAGTCACAAACTCCACCAACCAAGCCAGCGGGCACCCGTCCCTATTTGAGACACTACTGTTCCCCTCACTTTACAAGACAGGGCACTCAGGTCATTCGGAAGAGAAGGAGCAGGGCTGGGATTCAGATCGCAGGCCATCTGCTGCAGAGCTTTTGTTCTTAACCCCTAAGCCAGCCTGTAAATAGTGAGGGTGACAGTGCGCAGGGACAGAGGCAGCAGCGGGGGGAACAATGTCCCCAAAGGGATGAGAAGGAATGCAATCAACAGCTTGAGATGCTACATGTCTCATGAGTAGACCAATGCTACTGACCTTGGACTACAACATGAATAGCAAGGCTTTAAAGAAAAGTTTGTATGAAAAGAATCTTATGGTATCAACAGCCAAAGAATCAGTTGGAGAAAACTTTTTTTTAAGACAGAGATCAACTTAAATATTGCTATGAAACCTAAGATAGGACAGAAATAACAGCATGCTTGAAGAGACACATTTCAAGGGCTCTAAGACAAGGTATGAAAACAATCAGACTAAAACTCAACACAGAATAAACCCAGAACCTGAATGTAGTCTTTAAAACTTACCCTCCTCTAAAGGTATCCTTTGAATTTTTAGTTTAATCTGTTTACTTTAACCTAGTTCTAAAACAATGACGCAAGGAACAAAATAATGGTTGTCTAATGTTTCATTTCATCTAATGAGATGTAAATGAAGCTGAACATTCTGAGCCAATGAAACAAAGATTCTACTTCAAGGATATAAAAAAAGAGAAAGAAGAATATGCAGTATTGTTACTTCTCTGTTACTAAATGAGTCCCAATTTGAAGACATTTTCACCAATTAATAAGGACACCGGCAACATTTTAGGGGCAACCATCGCTGGTTCTTGGTTCCCAGACCAACTCAGAGTCTCTGGAAAACACGTTAAAGATGCGGCAGAGATGGCTCTCCTTTCACTGAGGACCGCCACCGAGCGGAGTAAGATACGGAGTACAGACCGGATATGACGTGTTCCTGTCCTTCAACAGGGAGTCGATAAATTTAAATCAAAACCAAAGTATACATATTCTTAGCCTAATAATCAAGAATAAACAGGGCGCCTGGGTGGCTCTGTCGGTTAAGCCTCCAACTTTGGCTCAGGTCAGATCTCACATTCGTGGGTTTGAGCCCCGCGTCAGGCTCTGTGCTGACAGCTAACTCAGAGCCTGGAGCCTCTTTCAGATGCTGTGTCTCCCTCTCTCTCTGACCCTCCCCCTCTCATGCTCTGTCTCTTCTGTATCAAAAATAAATAAAGCATTAAAAAAAAAGTTATTAAAAAAATAAAAAAAGAATAAACATAATTCCTCTTAACAATTTTTTAATGTTTGTTTATTTTTGAGAGAGACACAGAGCGTGAGTGGGGGAGGGGCAGAGAGAGAGATAAAGACAGAATCCTAAACAGGCTCCAGGCTCCCAGCTGTCAGCACAGAGCCCAACGTGGGGTTTGAACTCACGAACCACAATATCATGACCTGAGCTGAAGCCAGATGCTCAACTGACTGAGCCACCCAGCCGCCCCAAACATAATTCCATTATTAAAAATGCACAAACCTATATTTAGTTTTTGTCAATTTTGCCCTCAATTTTCATTAGCTTGGTTTTTAGGAGCATGTTAAGACAGTAAATTTTTCTAGGAAGATCCCTACAACTAAGTTATTACTTAATCCAAATTTTAAAAAAAGAAAGTGGAAAATACAGATACAAAAAATTTCTGGCAACATTAGAGCATTTTAAAATAATTTAAGAGGTAGTAACAAGCGTACTAGTTAATGTCTAACAGTACATGAATAATAAACAGTACATAAGTATTAAAATCTGCTCAAAACAATATTACAAAACTATTGATTCTTTGGCATAACATATGTAAGGGGTTATACCATTTAAGTGAAAAGCTATACATTTTTCTATTCTATGATACAATCTCATCAATACTGTCATGATCACACAGACGATGCCACAATAGCTAATGAGCTGAGCCAAAGCCGAATAAACTGATAAAAGACAAGAACAGATCAGCACTTCTCTATCTCAATATTCTATCAAGCTGCTCTAACTTTACCTGCGTAAAAACTTAAAGATTTCAATAATCTTAATATGTTGATACTTAAAATCAATGAAATCTCTGGGAACAATCCATTCAAATACACGATCGCACTCAACAGAACCCAAAGGTCTGGACGAACCCGGACCTCCAAGCTTGGCTTGCCCACGTGACATCTCGCACCCTCCCCTGCCTGCGTCCCTCCTGGACTCGCAAGTGCCTCCTAATTAGTTTCCCTACTTCCTGTCTCCCAACAATCCCTGCATCAACCCATTCCCCCAACAAAACTAGAGAGTTTCAAAACATCTGATCACTGCACTCACTCCCCTGCCTAAAACCTGATGGCTAATAAAAGGTCTTTAGCTGAATCCCAATCTAAATCTAAAAATGACATTTGAAACAATTAGACATTTGAATATTAGCCAGTCTTGAAACAAGAAGGTGGCCATTAACGACATTCTCTGGATAAAGTATCTTGCTACAAAGTTACGTCACAGTTTCTAATTACTCTTGAAACATTTCTCAGGAACCTTACGACGGCCAGGTGATAATGAACCACTTCTCTGCAGAAAATAAACCAGGAGGTATGGAAAACGCTCACGTGGTGACAGAAGTGGGACTTTCTGCAGGTGTCCTTGGCCATCTGACACCTAACTCCAGACAGCCTCTGGGACTATCACCAGGAGAAGAAAAGCAGTGACCCCTGCAGTGCCTTCTCCATTTCTGCTCCGCCCGCTGCCTCACAGACCTCCGCACGGCTACCCTCCCACTGTGTGCAAGGCTCTCGAGAAAGTCAGAAAAGGAGTCGATGACAGACAAATAAATGTAATCGAATACTCCTGAGGCCATGACAGAACCTACTTACGCATCAGCGAGGAAGAGGTGTCCAATGGCGGCAGGCAGAAAGAGCAGAGTAAGGGTGCTAAGGATTGAACTGTGTCCCCCTAAAATTCATTTTTTTTGGAAATTAGGGTCACTGCAGATGTAATGAGCTAAGATGAGGTCATGGGCCCCTAATCCAGGACGACTGGTGTCCCCATAAAAGAGGACATTTACATGCAGACTCGCTACCGGAAGGAGCCGTGTGAAGAAGGCGGGGTCAGCTGAGGTGAGGCACCTACATGCCAAGGAGCAGCAAAGACTGCCAGAAAGGCACCAGCAGCTGGTGGAAAGGCCTGGAACGGACTCATCCTCATGGCCTCAGAAGGAGCCAACCGTACCGACACCTTGATCTGCATTTTTGGCTCCGGAGCTGAGACACATGATCTCTGCTGTCTGAGCCACCCAGGTGACAGCCCTTTGTGACGGCAGCCCCTAGAACCTCACACACAGGGCTGGGAGGAAAGCTGCACGCAAGAGGTGCGTCTAGAGCAGAGCAGGAGCTTCCCGGAGGCCCAGGGCAGGGGCAGTGGTCGGGGGATGGGCATCCACTGAGCTTTAAAGAACGCGGTGGAGGCCGAGCAGGGGAGGCGGCGGGGGAGGCGGCGGTCCACGGCCTGGCTCTCACACTCCACGCCGGGCTCCTAGCAGGAAGGTGTTCAAGGAGCTTTTAATGACCCACCTGAACTGTTCTCTCTTCCAAACCTTTCGGCCCCACTCACTGCCAAAGTCCAACTCAAACGTATCCTGCTCTGTGAAGTGTCCCCAAGCCCCTGACGCTCCGAGGAACTTCACACTCGCCTCTGCTCAGCCATTTTCAAACGGGACCAAATCATCTGTATGCGCGCTTGCTCCACCACCAGTCTGTGGGCCCGGAAAAAACAGACAATCTCTAACTGGTTTCTGTCAGCAAGCCCTGTGGGAGTGTTTCACAGACAGCAGGGACTCAGGAGGGGACTCAGGAGAGCCCCAGCTGCTCCCGCTAGGTACAGGGCACCTGCCATGACACGGCCTCACCTCCCTGCAGGGCTCTGGAGGTCTGTGCCCGGAGTGACACTGCCGCCAGGACACACTCCAGGAGACAGATGGCAGAATCACCCGAAACCAAACACGTAGCTATGAGAAGCGACGGGTACGTGAACCTGACTGTGACAATCATTTCCATGTACACACATGTGAAACTGTACACTTTACATATTTTACAATTCTAGGGGTGCCTGGGTGGCTCAGTCCATTAAGCGTCCAACTCTGGATTTCAGCTCAGGTCACGATCTCGAGCTCCGTGAGTTGATCCCCCGTGTCGGGGGTGCTGACAGTGCAGAGCCTGCTTGAGATTCTCCCTCTCCCTCGGTCTCTCTGCCCTCCCCAACTTGTGTGTGTGCACGCTCGCTCTCTCTCCCTCTCTCAAAATAAATAAACTTAAAAAAAATAAATATATTACAATTTTGTCAATTATACATCAACAAAGCCAGAGGGAAAAACATTTTTAAAAATGTGTAGTCTTTGCTGGAAAGAGTGACAAGTCTTTTTTTGTTTTGTTTGTTTATTTGAGAGAGAGATGAAGCAGGAGGAGGGGCAGAGAGAGAAAGGGAGAGAGAGAGAATCCCAAACAGGCTCTGCAGGGTCAGCACAGAGCCTGACGTGGGCCTTGAACTCATGAACCATGAGGTCATCACCTGAGCCAAAACCAAGAGCCAGTCGCTTAACCAATTGGGCCACCCAGGCAGCCCGAAGAGTGACAGGCTTTTACATAGGAGGAGCTGACACTAAGCTGACACTTTGCTGACGGCTAAGCTCAGGCAAAGGGCTGAGACAGTGCTGTGTGGACGGTCCACACCCTGTCTGGCGCCTGGGCTGGGAAAGCAGACACAAAAACCATGGCCAAAAAATTCTTGATAAGCTCTTAGAAACCTCCAAGTCTAGAAACTAGAAGCCTGTTGCTAGTCAGCAGGAGTCCCGAATATCTAACGGCAGGAAGGAGTCCAACACGCCGCTCCCCCCAAATAAAGCAGCACAGAGGCATGGTGAGTGAGAAGCCCTCACTGCTCACCTCCCCGGGCGGGCAGACACCCACCTTGTGTGCAAGACTCTTCTTCACCGGCTCAGGCTGACTGAGTGTCATGCCCGCTTGGGCCCTCTAAGCTAAGTGAAAGCTTTTAATTACTCTGATCGGATCATTTCTATTCCTGTGTCTCCGATGTTCCCTTGCAGATGAAACTGCTCGAAAGTCCCCTTTAAAATAATCACTGCTTACTATTTGGTTAAGTGCTGACTGAAAACTCAATTGTACACGCATTAACTCATGTTTTCCCACAGAGAAGATAACAGAGGCACAAAGCAGGGCAGTGGCCGGCACGAGGTGGCAGCGTCTGGACTCCGGCTGCCGGCTCTGCACCCGCTCCCAACAGCTCCGCACGTGAACCTCCACCCATGTGTCGTCCAGCGCAGATCAAATTAGAAACGAAAGAAGAAAATGAAAAGTAGAATTGAATCAAAGCAATGCTCCCCAGCCTTGTGGCCCACACTTATGCTCCCTTCAGTCAGGAAATGACCCGGGTGGGTCCTCTTGAGCCTCTCTCCCTTAGGATGAATGTTTAGTTAATGAGTTCCCAGCCTAAATATTCCATGGTTTACTTAGTTTTTGCATACAGTCATATACCTGCTGTTGTTCTTTTAACTACGGTTTATTCTGAGAGAGAGAGAGCACTAGCAGGGAACAGGGACAGAGAGGCTTAGTGGCTCCATGCCCAGCACAGAGCTCGACGCGGGGCTCAATCCCACTACTGTGAGATCATGACCTGAGACAAAATCAAGAGTTGGACACTTAACCAACCGAGCCGCCCTGGTGCCCCTAACTATAGTTTCTCAATCCATCCTACGGCATACTATTACAGAGTCCAACTGCTTGTTTAAAGGTACAGAGCCTTAAATGGAAAAGCAAGAATGTAAAAATAAGACTATGGTCTGGAGCCTGTCTTCATGTGCTGAGGACGGCCCTCCAGTCCACAGGCTGGCACCAGGCAGGGGACAAGCCCCTGGCCAGACATCAGCGGTCAGTCCCACTCCTTCCACTGCAGAACTTCAACAAGGACCAAGTTCATCCATAAGTGGAAATATCTCCTAACATAATGAATCCAATGAGACAATGCAGCCGTGGGGGAAATGAGAAAATGGGGTAGAGAAATAATTATCATTTCTATGACTCTGCAACTCCACTCCACACCTAACTGTTCTCAACCCAGCCGAGGAGAAGGCACCTGGAAAACACAGGGGACCCAGGAGAGCACGCAGTGGGCCAAAGGCCCCTGCAGAGCACCGTGCTCCCACCCAACTCAGTCCACTTGAACAATCCTGTGAGAGCCCCCCCATTTGCAGGTGAAAAACTGACCCTGACTTTCAAGTTCCTGAGGCCTCAAGATAAATAAAGGGCCATGCCAGGCCGTGGACCCAAGACCATTCACTCCAAATGCCAAGCTCATCCCTCACCTGCTATACAAGAAGCTGAAAGCGGAACTGGCCAGGGGCAGGAGAGCAGAGCACTGCCTCCCTGCCACTTGGCACAGAAAGACTCAACCAAGATCTGTTCAGTGCACGAATGCTGAAGAAATACAAAGTCATCCTCCACCGCTGATTTCACAAACTCTGCTTTCGTCCAGAAAAATTATAAAATGGGGCGCCTGGGTGGCTCAGTCAGTTGAGCATCTGACTTCAGCTCAAGTCATGATCTTGTGGTTCGTAGGTTTGAGCCCCACGTTAGGCTCTGTGCTTATAGCTAGCTTAGAACCTGGAGTCTGTCTTTGGATTCTGTCTCTCCCTCTCTCTGTCCCTCCCTTGCTCTCTGTCTCTCTCTCTCTCTCAAAAAATAAATAAAACATTAAAAAGAAAAATTATAAAGCAATATCCAGCACTTTCAGATGGCACATGGGCACATGTTGATCAGTTTACTCTCAAGGTTTTTTTTTTTTTTAAGATTCTATTTTCTGAGTAATCTCTATCCCCAACATGGAGCTCAAACCCATAACCCCAAGATCAAGAGTTGTAAATTCCACCCACTGAGCCAGCCAGGCACTCCAAACAAATGCTTCTCAAGAAAAAATTCCACATGGCGCGCCCAGGTGGCTCCGTCGGTTGAGCTTCTGACTTTGGCTTAGGTCATGATCTCATGGTTCATGAGTTTGAGCCCCATATTGGGCTCTGTGCTAACAGCTCAGAGCCAGGAACCTGCTTCAGATTCTGTCTCCTCCTCTCTCTCTGCCCATTCCCTGCTCACACTCTCTCAAAAATAAATAAATGTTAAAAATAAATTTTAATTAAAAAAAGAAAGAAAAGAAAAAGAGAAGAAATTCCACAAAGGAAACTGCAATTCAGATTTCAAGAAAGCAATCTGGGAGAAAAAATTCTAAATATGGGGCCTTGCAAGTTAACAAATAACCCCCACTCCACAGGAGCATCTCCACGGCCGTTACTCTCCTGATCCACACACACTACGCCACGGGCCCTGAACCACCACATGTGATCAAGAGCAAAACTCAACTTCATCCTCTGATAGTGCCAACGACTTTCTCTACTTTTGCTCCTTCATGATCCTATTCCTGTCCTTGAAATACTATTATTAGTTTTCACTATGTTTTTACTGAAGTAACAGAGTCTTCCAAAACTCCCTGTTTTACTGAAACAAAACTCTTCCTGGATTTCATTCTACGAGAGTGGCTTACTAAGTAAGGGTCTGAGCTGGATTTCTGTTTCTTTTTCTGGGGGGAAGGAGACGGTGGGGAACTGGCAGGTTCTAGGAAGATTAAAAACACTGACCACAAAAACAAACCGTTTTTTCAGAACGTAATGGTCAGTAACTAAATGTTCCTATTTGTGAAGTAATTGGTTCCTGCGAAAGACAAATGATAAAAAGAAACTTTGGAGACGGCCGCCAGGGCTCGCAGGCCGAGAGGCACAAGCGCTGAGCCGCTGAGAAAGGCGCGCTCCTCTATCGCCTCTGGGACTTCTGAAAACAGGGCCCGGCTTTCCCCTTCGGAGCTAGTCAGGAAGTGCTTAAAATCACAAGCATAAGCCTACAGAAAATTCTGCCAAAAGTATATTCCCTGAAAAGTAATTATGCCCGCTGATGGAGAATGAAAACCCTTTTATACTATAATTATGAGCACACAAGTTTTTAGACGGTCTAATTCTCACAAAAATAAAAATATACTATTAAGTGAAAAAGGCAAAATACAAAGAATGATGTATGTGTGGTGACTCTTCATAGGGGAGAGGAGGGATAAAAAATACCTGTATCTGCATAAAGACATGAACGAAGAACATACACGAAACTTAACATGGTGGCTTCCCTGTGAGAAGTGAGAAGGACCTGGATGGAGGGCAGGGGTGGCAGAGGCGCCGTACTTCATATATATATACATGTTTTGGGGTTTTTTGGTAATTTATAGGGGCACCTGGGTGGCTCAGTTGATTAAGCATCTGACTTCGGCTCAGGTCATGATCTCCTGGTTCATGGGTTCGAGCCCCACATCGGGTTCTGTGCGGACAGCTTGGAGCCTAGAGCCTGCTTCAGATTCTGTGCCCCCCCTCCCCCTCTTGCACTCTATCTCGATTTCTCTCTCTCAAAAATAAACATTTAAACGAATTTTTAAATAAAGTATAACTTATTTAAAAAAAGAAAAATTTTAAATACAACACCATGAAGAACATAAGTAAAATAATAAGCATCACTGAGGGTATAAAATGAACAGAGTACACAGTACATTGTATTTCCAGCAGCATGATGATACCAAACATCTGTTTGCGGTTTTACAGTTTAATATATATTGTTATATGCTTCAGTAGGGGGCCCTTTCCTGATTGTACAGGTGATAAAATGTGGGATCTAAGAGACCGTCTTAGAGACCACGAGAACTGACCTGATAATGTATAGGGTTAAATGAGCCCCTCCAAAATGATTCTGTTCATATCAGAATCATTAATAACTGAATTATTTCTTTACATCAGTACTAGCTGATTAAAATGGAGTAGTTCTTTAAACCCATACTGGTTCTACTTTGCAGCCAGGACGTCTGTCTTGCCAAAAGCACTGAGTTCCTGCCCTCAAAGGGCACTTCCTTCTCTAAGAAAGCTATAGGTTCAGTGCCCCTCCCTTCGGTGTTGGAGAATGACGGGCACGGCTTGGCCCTACAGAACAGGCCGCTGATCATACTGGCCTTGACGTCTGCAGCGATTAGGGGAACACGGCCCAGCTTGCTAACGGGGCGGGGCAGACCAGGCTTCCTGCATTTCCATGGCCCAACAGCGTCTCCCGCTGCTGTCCGGTGCACATGAGGTGCTCCTGAAGTGTATCACCTGAGGAGTTAGCAGGCAGCAGACCAGACATGAGGACCTTACAACCCTTCCGACTCCATGTTGTAAAGGTCCCCGCAGTAGACCCCGTTAACTCTGACCCCTTCATTTTATAAAGTTTTAACATTTATTCATTTCTGAGAGTCGGAGGGAAACCAAGCATGAACGGGGTAGGGGCAGAGAAAGAGGTCACGCAGAGAGAGAGCTGTTAGCATAGAGCCTGATGTGGGGCTCGAACCCACAAACCATGAGATCGTGACCTGAACCGAAGTCAGACACTCAACCAACTGAGCCCCCCAGGCGCCCCGGACCCTTCATTTTAAAAGCAGGAAACCTGATGCTCAGAAAAGGAGAAGGTTCAGCACACAGGGAAATCACTGGCAGAGAGCAGCAGCCTCACGTGTGTCTAGAGTCAGATCAAGGCCAGATGAGAGTTACGAATCGTGTAGCCCTGGACAAGCTGCTTTAACTTCTCTCTGGGACTCAGTTTCCTCATCTGTGAGCTGGATGTGGTGACGGAAACCTTGAGGGCTGTTTATACAAGAACCTGAAGTGCAGTCTGGAGACCTTTAGCAGTGTCTGGCAGCCAGTGCGCACACGACCGAATGGCAAGGCTTACGGGCACACCTAGGACATAGGACACACACATACACACGCGTGTCACTTATTTCTCGTTGGCACTACCACTACGTTAACATCCAAATAACCTCTGAAGTCTTTAAAAATTTGGGATTATATCTGAAAGGAAAAACTATGAAAAGCTTTAATAGGAATAAACCAAAAAAAGGTCAAAACCAAATTCAGACAAAGGAAAATTATGTCTCAAACCATATACCTTCATTAGTTTCTACTTTTCAAAATGGTGCCATTTCAATAGACAAGACACTTGTGCAGTGGAGGGGACGATCCCAACTCAAAAGGGCTCCGCACTCAGCCTGCAGACAGAAGTATCAGACCCTGGCAAGGGGCAGCAGGCGGCACGATGTGTGAGCGAGTGGCAGGCGCGTTGCAAGGGGAGAAGTGCTGCTCGGGGCCCGGGCGCACAAGGAGGCCAGGAGCAGGTAGAACACTAAGGAGGGCGGAAGAGGACTCTGGGGAAGGTGACATCACAGACGGTGAGGGCGTCCGGATACTTGGGCACAGGAGCGGCCAGAGCCAAGGCCAGGAGGGAGGACCAGCATTTGCCCGGGGACCGTTTTCTTTAAGCATTCAAACATTTCATTTACATTCTGCTAAATAAGCAAACGAAGATACGAAAAGGTGCACTCAAACCTAACCTGTCCAAAACAGGGCTCCCTCTCCCCTCATCTGTCTCCTGCTTCTAACCTCAAACTCCTATAACTTGTTCTCCTTAAAACCTACTCAAACCGTGTCCTGCCCCTGCTTAATACCCACCCACGGCTTCCCACAGTCCCTGCAATAAAATCTGAAGCCCTGACCACAACCAGCGGGGACCTTCCCAGGTTGGCCCCCCAGCCATCTCTCCGCTGTCATGTCCCAGACACGCCGGGCTCCCTTCTGGCCACAAAACACACCCAACCCCTCCCTGCCGGACGGCACTCTTCTCTCGGCCCACAACAAACTTACTCCAGCTTCGCTGATGTCTTACTCCGCATTTAGGAGTAAGTTTTCAAATTTCACCTCTCAGTGTGGAGCTGTGTTTCCCTGACCATCCTAGAGCAGCCCCGACTCCCGCCTCCGTCAAATCACCCTGGGTTTTCCTGGCGTTCAATGCACTCATCACCACTTTCAGAGCACGACTCCGGAGCCAGACTGCTTGAGTTCAAATCCCAGCTCAGCCACTCACTGGCTCTGTACGCTTGGGAAAATGTCTTAACTTCTCTGGCCTCATTTCCCACGTGTGAAATAATAAGGCCAAACGACAGTACCACCCCAGTGCATGTAAAATGCCTAGAAACAAGTATCTGACACATAAGGAGCATTCGAGTGTCCGCTAGTAGCATTAGTACTGTCAGAAATTAGAACTGTCTCACCAACAGAATATAAACTCACGGGGCAAAAGGCTCATCTGTACTGTCATTCCCGTATGCAAAGGCTCACACTTTATACACATAAATACAGGGGGAGAGAGAGACAGGCAGACATGCCCATTCTAACATTCTGGACTGGTAATGCTAATCTAAGCATTTGGATTCTAGAGCATCTGATTGTAAGAAAAGCCATCGTTCTGCTTCATTTAATCACAACTGACGTATGACTGAAGAGACTTGGGACACAAGCAGTTAACTAAACCGACTCCAAATCTCTGCCACTCACAAGGAAGTTCCAGATAGCAAATGGACAATCTGTACATCAAATTGGGTTTTGTGTTCAGAGGTGCCTGGGTTTTACATTTCCAAGAATGATGTCAACTCCCAAAGCTGGCAGACAAAGCGAAGCCAGTAGCTCTGTGTGTCTCTAGCCGACAAGATTTGAAGATTCAAGCAAGGAGAAACTCTCAGAGGCCGCAGAGTCAGAAAGAATCCCAGGGCTCACAATGAGGTGTGCGCGGTGATACGGCCTCACAATGAGGTGTGCGTGTAACATGGTGATGCTCATAAAAACTGCAACAGATCCAGCCGAACAGGACAGGAAGCACAGGCTGGCCACACACGTGTGAGTATAGAAAATTCTACACAGGTCTGATGAGTAAGAAAAATCCCACTCTGCAAGCCAGTTACACATCAGGAGGGACTAACAACACTAGCCTGAGAATGTTCCTCCTGAAACACACATGAATCAATAGGAGGGGAAGAGTTTAATAGTTACTAAGGAGTAGAATGGAGAAGTATTTAGTCATAAAAATGATCTGAAGAGCAGTACGCAGGACACGGGCAGCACTGTAAGATATTCAAACGGTGTGTGCAAAATATCCCTGCAGCTACATGGCAAGACAAGTAACAACAGTGACAGAGGCCAACACGGCGAGACAGGGGCTCCGGTCATCGCTCCTTCACAACCCGTCCTACCTGTCGGCTGAAAGAACGGCCGTGACCCCACGGCTCTCCGCCTGTTCTCGCCTGTCCGCGATCTCCGAAGGGAGGCAGGGGACGCTAACAAAGACGCGAGTGGACAACCCTCAGGTCCCACAACTGTGGAGAGGACGATGATGCTTTAGGGGAAGAAGGGGGGACTGTCACCAGGGTTCAAACCCCAGTACTACGAGGGAATCCCGGACAAGCGCGCTACTTGCGCCTCGGGTTTGTCATGGCTAGAAGGGGTCAGTAAGAATACCCGCCTCACACTACTGCTGAGTGACCGGGGTGTGCTCCACATGACGCTTGTGTGATGAAGTCCCCGGACCTGCCACCGTAACCTGACAGCCGGTGCCAGAAAGCGCCTCCCCTCCTCCGCCACAGACAGCGTCACTGCACGCACCCCACCCGCCAAGTCCGATCCAGACTTGCAGAGGAATGAAAACGAGAGGAACTCCCTGAAGTTACTGAGTAGACCGACATGACGCAGCTGTTAAACAGCAAGCTCGAGTTAACTGAATATTTTGATTAATAAAATTGCCATTTTCAAAAGCCTCAAATATAATAAAATATATTAATACTAATAAACACTGAACATATCAACCTTTGGTAGTTAAAATTCTCTAGAATCATTTTATGTACGTAAATGAATGTCAATAGCTCTCAAATATAAATCCCATGTTTTATAGGTTTCTTTTAAAAAAATTTTTTTTAATGTTTGTTTATTTTTGAGAGAGAGACAGAGTACAAAGCAGGGGAGGGGCAGAGAGAGAGGGAGCCACAGAATCCGAAGCAGGTCCAGGCTCTGCGCTGTCAGCACAGAGCCCAACGCGGGGCTCAGACTCACAAACCGTGAGATCATGACCTGAGCCGAAGTCAGATGTCTAACCAACTGAGCCACGCAGGTGCCCCATAAACCCCATATTTTTAAAAGTACTAAATACTCTGGGATTGAGGGAAACCCTATAATTTTTGCATACCCCTTCTGGTTAAAAAGGAAAACAAAATGGCTAAAAACAAGAACTATTTAATATCTGTATATGCATAGGTGCTTTTAAAACCTTAAAATCATGGGGCACCTGGCTGGCTTAATTGGTAGAACATGCTACTTCTGATCTCACAGTTGTGGGTTGAAGCCTCACAATGGGTGTGGAGCTTACTTTAAAAAAAAAAAAAACAGCTAACTAACTTAATTAATACCTTAAGATCATGTGGCTATTGATTAAAATTTTAGAAATAAAACTTTTTTAATTCAAGGGAAAAAACAACTTGGAGGACAGTCAAAAAGACTCACATTCTGGAAACCACTTACTGTTGATTTCACCCAGACATGTTAAGCGGCCATTAGTAACTGCAACTGTGGAAGAAATTCAAGACACAGGGTGACTATGAACAGCATGTCCCTATAGGAGATCCTGTTTAAGCCCAGCAGAAGCCAATCACTCTTCAAAGGAGAAAAATAACTTTACCTCTTTCATTATGTCATTTAATACCTAACTAAGTAATACTAGCATTCTTAACCTAAATTAAACCCAGCTTTGCAATGAGCAAATAATTCATTATTTCCCAAGTATTTTATGCTGCGTGTCTAGGAACATCTTGAGCCTTGGTTTCGCAGCCTGACCCTCGTGTGGCTCTATAATACAGAAACAACCCCACGCTTCAGATAAATAGAAAGTTGTTTACTTAGAGGAGGCAGTTCTATTCGGGTCCCAAAAGCATGGCATACTACACTTCAAAATTATTTCCACACGACAGTTTAGAACACTCCTGAAAAACTACAGCATATTTTAACAAGCCAGTAAAAATGCAAAGCATTCTTGGGGTGCCTGGGTGGCTCAGTCAGTTACGTGTCCATTTTCAGCTCTCAGGTCATGATCTCTCAGTTCATGAGTCTGAGTCGCGCATCAGGCTCTGAGCTGTCTGCCAACAGCTTCGAAGCCTGGAGCCTGCTCCGGATTCTGGGTCTCCCTCTTTCTCTGCCCCTCCCCTACTCACGTTCTCTCACACACATAAAACATTTTTTTAATGCAAAGAACTCTCAAATAATTGTAACATGGCAAATAAAAGAAACATCCCAGAAAATGTGACACCCCTTCAGAAAATGCTAGTTGCAGGGCCTTGCCTAGGGGCGGAGCTCAAAAAGCAGTTGCCAAATCAAATAGCAGAAAACTGCGTCTCTAAAACAACTGTTTGAAGGCTAAACCTGACAGTTAGGATTAAATATAAAGTTTTACTTCCTTTTTGGCTCATGCACTCTGAGAAGGAAGCCGAGGTATCACTGAAATTTCCCTGTTCTGGCAGATCGGAAGTGGCTGCTTTGTCACTTCTCTGAGCTGCAGGTGACGATGAATGTTTTTCATGTGTTTGTTTACACCTCCAATTTCCCACAAGGGCTATTAATTTCTTTGTCCACCTACCTCTCAAACTCTTGATGTAGTTAGTTCCACAAATAAAAAAACATAGTATACCTGTTGACCCTTTGTCATATTTGGTTCCACAAACTATTAGCTTCTATAATTTTACTTTTCAATGAGCAAATACGTTAGTATTTTGCATCCTGAGGTCTGCAACCTTCCCCCTCTGAAGTCTTCCCTTTAAGAGACACTGCTCATTCCTTCAAGGACGCACGCCCACAAATGTTCCGAGGCGGTTTTCAGGAGTCATCTCTGATAAACATTCTATTGTGCTTTCCCCACAGTCTAGAATTATAAACACGTGTTCTTAATCCATCTGGAATGTATTTTCATGACTGACGTCTTCCAGTTATGTCATCGTTGATAATGGCCTCTCCACAGAGACACGCGAGCCGGTCCCCTCCCTACAGGCTCCAGGGAGCCCGGGCCCACTGTGCACCCCATAGCTTCCTCACGTCCACACCACCTGCCCTGCACCCCTGCGTCCTCACCTGTAAGGAGCTACTCAAGTCGTATGTCCGCAGGTTGTTGGGGCAATTAGAAACAATACACATAAAATATCTCATACAAATGTCTGACACAAAGTAGATACCCAATAAATAGGAACGATTTTAAATATCTAGTTTCTGATGGGAATACAAAAGTAATATGAAAAAATTAACTTCAGAAACTTCAGGAACATTAGGTTTAACCAACTAAATGTTAAAACACATTATTGGGGGGGGGCGGAGCCTGAGTGGCTCAGTTGGTTGAGTGTCTGACTTTGGCTCAGGTCATGATCTCGGGGTTTGTGGGTTCGAGCCCCACATCAGGCTTTGTGCTAACAGCTCAGAGCCTGGAGCCTGTGTTCAGATTCTGTGTCTCCCTCTCTCTCTGCCCCTCTCCTGCTCAAAAATAAAACATTAAAAAAATTTAAGACACATTATTTTAATTAAAAATAGCATTCTATCATAAACTCATCTTATTTTGCCTTTTTATGTTTTAACTAAAAAACTACTGTACTCTATCAACACACAGTAGCACTGTTATCTGAGAGTTCTCACTTAAACTCCATCCCTCAACCAACATTCCGCTGTGGCTTCCTGAAACCAATGGGTGTGGTTCTGAAAACAATGCTGGGCAAGACAGCTAAACCTAAGCCAACCGACCATCTGTTTAAACAAAATTTAAGTGAACTTCAATGTACTCTGTTTATCTTTCCAAAATCCGTGTGATAAGGTTGGTACAGAAAGAATCTAGCTTGGGTCTTCAACAAAATTCCATCTGCCTCTCAATGCTAACTGATGAATAAAGCCCACTCAATGCACAGTGAGTGCAAACCCCAGGAACAAGCTGCCTGGACCCTGATCTCATTCGTCACTTACTACCTCTGGTCATCCTTGGGCACGTCTTCACCTCTCTACAGAAGCTTTAGTTTCTCCGTCTGTAAAATGAGAATGATAGCATCATCTACTGCCCTGGTCTACGATTAAATGTGAGAATTCCCTCAGCACGGCGGAGAGGACGTCACTGCTCCGCACTGTCCATCCGTAACACAAAGGCGGGCCTGCAGCGCCCTGAAGACAGGGGCTGCTACACCGCTTTACCTCCCCATTCCCAACACAGTGTTCAGAGCACAGACATTAAACGATGCTTATTAATCATGAGGGGCCGGGGGAAGGCAGTGAGAGAAAACCTTAGAAGCATACATTTTTAGCACCAGAGGAACTTTAAAAGTCATCCAGTGATTGTACAGATGAGCAAAGTCGTGACCTTACTACCGAAGTGTCACAGGCTGGCCAAGCTAGAGCCGGCTCCTCTGGACGCCAAGACGCCAACACCTCTCACTCACTCCACTCACCCCCAAAAGGGTGCATTTTACAGTCACCTCATACTAAATATGCTTTCCTTAATTTTAAACCATTATTCCACATTCACAACCACTATTCCCATTACTAGTGATCCCACTTAGAGGTCAAGCAAGGCAATTATTTGAGAGGCCCTACCACTCAATAAGATTTTCCATAAAAACAATTGCTATTCAGCTAAGAAATATATGAAACCTCCAAGGACTAAACAAACAAACAAAAACAAAGACCCAAAACCATCAGAATGAAACCAGTAACTCCAAACGGGACTCACTCACAAGGGGCAGCACTACCCAAGGTCAAATACCAAAAAATGAGCACTGCTGAAGACAAATGACAGAAGGAGCTAAGGAGCTGGAAGCGTTAGAGTGGAATGGTCTCAGGTGGGCCGTGACCCTGGCTCACAGTAGAAGTAAATATAGTCCTCGCGGGAAAAATGTCCTCAACGTTGATCCCCAGGCTTTTTCCCCACATTAAAGCCAACCAAGTGTAAGGTCTTAGTAAAAAAATCTAATAAACCCAAAAACAATCTCCATGACTGACCATCATTAGAAACAATAATCCATACATTTAGACCCTCAAAGACTTCGAATACTAATACAGAACACAGAATAACTATGTACAAAATGTTCAAAAAATAAGCACAAATAGTTGGACAAGCCTCAGGGACTATCAAAACTGAGCAGAGTTGGGGGTGCCTGGGTTGTCGGTTAAGCGTCCAGCTTCGGCTCAGGTCATGATCTCTCAGTTTGTGGGTTCGAGCCTCACATCAGGGTCTGTGCTGACAGCTCGCTCAGAGCCTGGAGCCTGCTTCGGATTCTGTGTCTCCCCCTCTCTCTAACCCTCCCCTGCTCGCACTCTCTCTGACTCTCAAAAATAAATAAAAGACATAAAAAAAAAGGAACATAGTTGGGGTGCCTGGGTGGCTCAGTCGGTTAAGCGTCTGACTTCAGCTCAAGTCATGATCTTGCAGTTTGTGGGTTTGAGCCCTGCGTCAGGCTCTGTGCTGACAGCTAATTCAGAGCCTGGAGACTGTCTTCGGATTCTGTGTCTCCCTCTCTTTCGGACCCTACCCTGCTCGCGTGCTCTGTCTCTCAAAAAAAAAAAAAAAAGAAAGAAAGAAAGAAAGAAAAATTTAAAAAATAATAATAAATGAGCAGAGTTGAAAAAGAAACCAAACAGAACTTCCAGAAATAAAATATTGAAATGAATTCTTTACAAACCAACTAATGAATAGCAGCTCTGACACAGATAAAGAGGAATTAGTAAATTAAGAGACAGATTTGAAAAATCTGAGACCAGCACAGGGAGACAAGGAGAAACAAACTATGACAGAAGAAACAGAACAAGAAAGTCCACCACGCATGCGCTAGAATCACAGGCAGAGAAGAACAGTGAAGCGTATGCAGATGCTGCCGCCCGAGAGCCTCCCGCGTGGCCCGGTCTTGGTCAGTTCCACCGTGTTCTTGGACACCACTGTGGACGGTGAGCCCTTGGGCCACACTTCCTTCAAGCTGTGGGGAGAAAGAATTTTTGTCAAGGTCCCTGCTTTCACAGGATTATTCTGGGACTTATATGCCAGCACGTTGGCTTTACATGCCATAAAGGCACTGGTGGCCAGTCCACGTAGGGGGAGAAATTTGATGATGAGAATTTCATCCTGAAGCACACAGCTCCTGGCATCTCATCCACGGCAAATGCCAACCCCAGCAGGAACAGCTCCTACTTTTCCATCTGCACCGCCAAAGCTGACTGGTTGGCTGGCAAGCATGTGGTCTCCAGCGAAGGGACTGAGGGGCAGGAACACAGTGGAAGGCACGGAGTGCTTTGGGTCCAGGGCTGCAAGGCCAGCAGGAAGATCACCACTGCTGACTGGACAAATCTAATAAATTTAACCTGCATTGTGTCCTTTATCCTTCTGTAGCTCAGGAGAGCATCCCTTCACCCCCAACTGCTTGAAACAGCCTATAATCTCTGTGCTTCCGCTGCAGTTCTGTAGGTCCCAAAGTATCCTTGGTCCCCTCCAAATCTAGCTGGATTAGAGTTAAGTTTATGATTATGAAATAAAAACTAAACAAGAACAAAAAGATTAAAGAAGCATCAATATAATATCCAAGGAGAGAATGGCTGACAATTTTACCTAGCTGAAAGACACAAATCCACAAACACTAAGCAAAAAATAAAGAAAAATACACATCTTATACACATAGTAATGAATCTATAGAATAGGAAAGGAAAAAAAAGATCACCTACAAAAGAATAACAATTAGATACTGGCAAACTTGTTACAGAAACAACAAAAGTAGAGGAATAGAGTTATCTTCAAAATGCTAAAAGGAAATAACTGGCAATTTGGATTTCTGTAACAAGCAAAATTATCTCTTAAGAATGTGTGAAAATAGTCATTTCAGATAAACAAAAACAACAGTACCCTCTACAGACCTGCAGAAAAGGAACTTCTAAAGAAGAAAAAATGTGCCATAAGGATTGTGAGTAAAGAAACTGCTAATTGGGAAAGAATTCTAAAAATGTATTTTGTATAGTGATGTTAATGTCCAATTTATGAGATTAATAAAAGGCTGGACTAAAATACTGCATATCAGTAGTATGTAACTTGATAGTTGAATTTAATTGGAATTAAAGTGTTTTAATGTTCTTGCTTTGTTTGGTAGACGAATATAACATAAATTTCAGACTTTGTTAAATATGCCTGGTAAAATTTCAAGAGCAACTACTAAAAGGGAACATAACAGAAACGTAATTTCAAACCAAAAGAAGGGAGAGAACATAAAGCAAAAAAAAAAAAAAGCTTAGTTGTTTCTTGATTTTTTAGTATTGTATTTATTTTTGAAAAAGAGAGAGACAGAGACAGAGACAGAGCATGAGAAGGGGAGGGACAGAGAGAGAGGGAGACACAGAAGCCTAAGCAGGCTCTAGGCTCTGAGCTGCCAGCACAGGGCCCACCATGGGGCTCGAACTCATGAACCGTGAGATCATGACCTATGCCGAAGTTGGATGCTCAACCGACTGAGCCTCCCAAGCGCCCAAAGCTTGGTTGTTTCAAAAGGCAAGGGTGGGGGCACCTGGGTGACAGTCAGTTAAGCATTCGACTTCAGCTCAGGTCATAATCGTGAGTGTGAGCCCCACATCAGGCTCTGTGCTGACAGCTCAGAGCTCAGAGCCTGAAGCCTACTTAGTATTCTGTCTCTCCCTCTCTCTCTGGCCCTCCCCTGCTGTGCTCTCTCACTTTCTCTCAAAAATAAACATTAAAAAAAAATTTTAAGGCATACATAAAGGGAAAAAATGACAAATAGAAAACAAAATGTATGGGGCGCCTACGTGGCTCAGCACTTAGATGTCTGACTCTTGATTTCGGCTCAGGTCACGATCTCACAGTCAGTGGGGTCGAGCCCTATGGTGCTCTGCGCTGACAGCACGGAGCCTACCTGGGATTTCCCCTCTTTCTCAAAAACAAATAAACATTTAAAAATGAAAATAAAAAGTTAAAACAATGCTTTGTTCATTAAAAAATACAACATGTAAAATAACAGAAAAAATATAAATTTATCAGAATCACAAAAAATATAACTGTACTAAATGATGGCAGTTAAAAAACAGAAATTATGATTAGTGTGGGAGGCTGCATAATTGTCACCAAAGATATTAGTTCTAATCCCAGGAGCCTGTAAATGTTATTTTACATGGTGAAGACTCTGGAGATGTGATTAAAGATTTGGAATGATGAGATTATCCTAGATTACCTAAACGCAATTGCCAATAAAAAAGAACTGCAGGAGGAAATGCGACGGCACATTTATGAGACAAGAGGGTGGTGGTACCAGGGCCCGCACCCAGAGCAAAGCAGCCCCAGCCCAGAGAGCAGGCAGCCTGAAGCCAGAGGAGGCAAGGAGCAAATTCTCCTCTAAGAAACTCCAGAGGAGCCACAGGCCTGCCATCAGCTGTCGCTTCCATGATACTGAGTTGGACTTCTGTCCCCCAGAACTGTAAGACAATAGCCTCTGTTGTTTAAAAGCATCGGGTTCTAGGGAATTTGTTATGGCATCCACCAGAGGAAAAATAAAACAAAAACAAATGTATCAATAAAACATAAGAACACAACACAGAAGTTTGCAAGTAAATGGATGAAAAAAGTGATACCAGGCAAACAGCAACCAAAAAAAAGCTGAAGTTTCTGTGTTAATATTAAACAAAATAACAAACAAAAAGACTATGGAAAATAAAAGCAATTACTTGGGATAGAAAAAGTCACTACATAATGATAAAAAGTTCTATTCAAGAGAAAGATTAAAAATATTAATAAAATGGTCTCAAGACATATGAAGCAAAATTTGCTGGAACTCAGAGAGAAACTGAAAAATCTACCATCATAATGGGGAACTAAAACAATGCTCAATTATTAACAGGCGAAGCAGTCAAAAAGTAGTATATAGTAAATAGAAAAGAATAATCAACAAGTTAATCTTCAGAAATATATATAACTTTGCAGCACCCTGCTCTCTAAAAACAATTAAAGATTATATACTTGAGGCATCTGGCTGGCCCAGCTGGAAGTGTGACTCTTGATCTTGGGATCGTGAGTTCAAGCCCCACATTGGGTATAGAGATTACTATGAATATATGTTCTTCTCTAGAATACAGAAAACATTTATAAATATTAACCTCACATCTGGATGGAAAATTTTTAAATCTCAAATTCTGGGGTGCCTGGGTGGCTAAGTCAGTTGAGCATTCAATTTTGGCTCAGATCAGGATCTTGCAGTTCATGGGTTTGATCCCCACATCAGGCTCTGTGCTGACACTGTGCTGACAGCTCAGAGCCTGGAGCCTGCTTCAGATTCTGTGTCTCCCTCTCTCTCTCTGCCCCTCCCCCACTCACACTCGCTCGCGTGTCCTCTCTCTCTCTTAAAAATAAATAAAAAATACAAACTATTTCTCTAGTCACAATGCAATTAAAATATATCGATAACAAAAATTTTAAATTTTTACATATGTATTAAATATATAGTTTTCAAAATTTAAAAGCACACTTTTAAATAACTTATGGGCCAAAGAAAAAAGTCATAATGAAATTTTAAACACACAGAATGAAAAGATAATACTTGAAAACCACTGGTTTCCCAAAAAAGCTACTTTCAGAGAAATGTAGAATTAAACACTTTATGATAGAAGTGACCAACTTCTAAGAAAAAGAATACATTTCACACCATTTAGCAATACAAAACCCTCCCTATGCTTTATGTATTTTTTCTAAACCTTAAAACAACTGTGAAAGTTAGATTACAGCTACAGCTAAAAATGTGCTGATTACCTGAGTTTACAAACACAAAACACATGTCCTATCAGGAGGAAAAAATGTGTCTACATCACATCTCAGAATGTCATTCATGTATCCACTCGGGCCAACAACACACAGCCCTGACTTTTCCTGGTAACAACGATGATGTCATGGGTTCTTTCACAGCACCGCGCGATCTGGGGCCAGTGGCCTCCAAAGCTGAAATAATGTACAAATAACAACAAAAAAAGTCCTGGCAATCTCCCATAGCTGTAGTCATGAAAATCGGCACTATTTTCATGAGGATTCTACTCCATCCTAGTGCATTATGAAGCAATAAAAATGGAAATTATCCACCAAGAAAAATTTAAATATACTTTAAAACAGAACTGTTAGATTTTTTTTCCAGAACTGTTAGCCTGATTTTTATAAGATACAAATGATAAAAGTAACGGGGGGCGGGGGGGGTAGCATGAAACATCTCAAAGATTCCAAGAGCCTAACAGGCATCCAGCTCGTGTCCCTCCCAAAGCTGTGAGCAGGGGGGCAGGTGCCACCTCATGGGCTTATTCTCAAACCTACACAGGACCTCTGTTCTTGTGATCTTCAATTCCTCAATGCTCAGTACAAATCCTGCTCCACTGAAGTATTTTTTAAAAGTTCTCTGAGGGGCGCCTGGGTGGCTCAGTCAATTAAGTGTCCAACTTCGGCTCAAGTCATGATCTCATGGTTCCTAGGTTCCAGCCCCCGGGTAGGCCTCAGTGCTGACAGCTCAGAGCCTGGAGCCTGATTTGGATTCTGTGCCTCCCTCTCTCTTTGCCCCTCCCCTGCTCATGCTCTCTCTCTCTCTCTCAAAAATAAACATTAAAAAAAAACTTGAGTGAATTAAAAAGTCTTCTAAACACTATTATCATTTAGAAACTAGAGATAAAGAAAATTCAAAGTTGGAAAAGAAACACTTCCTTTGCCTGAAGAAATTCCCTGGTTTCCAAAACAAGCAATCTAACACCCGAGGCAAAATCCGAGCACAATATTCCAGATTCTCTGGGTCAAGGTCATTCCTGGGGTTTATGCTGTCAAAATACATTGTGCTTCAGTTCCTGTGGATGAAGCTCCACACAAACTGAGACAGGGAGTATCAGGATGGTGGGTTACCTAGTTTCCCAGAGAGGAGCGCATTAACATCACATCCCTTCCTACTGAAGTGCATAATCCTAAAGAGAAGTCATCTCATGAGACTCGGGCACAAGTCTAATCCGCCCTGCCTGCCTGCAGCTCTCTGCAACAGTAACTTGATTAATGGTATCATCTGGGAATGAGGTTGGCCTGTTCACTAAAATATTCTTCAATCTTGGAAAGCACGTTTAACCACAAAATCCTTGCTAAGGCAAAAATGTACAGCTGTACGTGACACAAACATCTCTGCACAGAGCTTCGACTAATTTTTTTTAAAAATGCTAGCAGCTAATAAACAGGGCTCTCTGTTGCTCTTCTGTGCCCATCCCCGTTAGCGCCCGCTTCTCCCTAGTCTACGCACGTGCACGCGGACAGCACCCGCACACCACACGCGGTCACAAGCTGTCCCTGGGGCCCCACGCTCTGGTTATACAGCACTGTTTATTACTACTCCTACTTCTACAGATAAGAAAAGGAGTTCAGAGAACTTCACCAACTTGATCTAGGGCCACACACTTTGAGCAGCAAAACTGGCGCTGCCTCCTGACCCCGTATCCCTAACAGTGGCCCCCAGACTCGCTTCAGTGCACCTGAGCTCCTACCGCAGCATCTGCAGATTTACAGTTGGACTGATATACCGTAAAATTCACCCAATTAAAGCATACAGTTCAGGGGTGCCTGGGGGGCTAGTCCGTTAAGCATCTGACTTCAGCTCAGGTCATGATCTCAAGGTGTGTGGGTTCGAGCCCCGCGTCAGGCTCTGTGCTGACCGCTCAGAGCCTGGAGCCTGCTTCGGATTCTGGGTCTGCCCCTCCGCTGCTCACACTTTCTCTCTCTCTCTCTCTCTCAAAAATAAACATTTTTTAAAAGCATACAGTTCAGCGGTTTCTCGTTTATTCAGAGATTGCCACCTTCATCCATAATCTAATTTTGTAACATGCTCCACACCCAAGAAGACACCCCACACCTGCAGCCTCTCTCCCCACTCGTGCCCCTCCCTCCGCGCCATCTCTCTGGCTTCCCTGGCTTAGCATTAGGTTTTTCCAAGTTCATCCAGGAGAAGCATGTATCAGCACTTCATTCTTTATTGTTGCCAAACGCCACTCCACTGCACGGACATACTGCATTCTGTGTATCATCTGTCAGTTAATAGCTTTCTAGCTATTAATAATTCCACTGTGAACACTCAGGCACCAGCTTTTGTATGGACAGATGTTTTCATTTGGCACTTGGATTTTAAAGTGTTTTCATAATATTCTCTCCTTTGTATATATATTTTTTATGTTTATTTTTGAGAGAGAGACAGAGACAGAGACAGAGTGCATGTGGGGGCGGGGCAGAGAGAGAGGGAGACACAAAACCTGAAGCAGGCAACGGGCTCTGAGCTCTCAGCACAGAGCCTGACGTGGGGCTGGAAACCAGAACCCTGAGATCGTGACCTGAGCCGAAGTCAGACGCTTAGCCGAATGAGCCACTCAGGAGCCACTCTTTTGCATCTTAAAACCACTTCACTTTGTGATGGAGAAAACTGGGGAGCAGAGAGTACAGTGACTTTTTCACCCACCGCTCAATCACTCCGTCAACCAGCAGTACACCCACTCCTTCCGGCTGAAGACCTGCTCCTTCCACAACCCCCACGGCTCCATCTCTTCTGCCAGGAATTTCGATCAAGAGCAAGCAAATGAGAAGAAGGTATTTTAGGTGAAGAGCTCCTTAAGTCATTCTAGGCCAATCCATAAGGCAGATTTACATTAAGCCTTTCAGAGTAAGAGAAGGGAAGAGAAAACAAAGTGCTCAGGCCACGTTATTCTAAAGGTCCCCTCGGGTGATGGCCTTCTCCTCCCCGTGCAGAGGGAAAGCTGCTGCCGCAGGGCACCGTGAAGACACAGACAGAGCAGACAGACACCCACTGCATCGGTCCCTGGGGGCGGCGGGGCCTGGTGCAAGCCTGCCCGCTCCATCCTGACTTCAGCCCCGGGGCTGGACACACAGCTCATTTGTTCTGATACAGGTGACAATATCTGGGGGCCACAAATTGCTATGGCCAGTTGTGTAACTTCTCTTTCCCAGCCTCCTGCAACAGCTCCCAGGCTTACGATATTTCTGGTAATAGAGTTCAGAAACAAAGGTTCATAATCATGTGAGTGGTACGTGGCAGTACCCGGTGCCTGACAGTCACGGGGTGGGTGAGCTAGGTACTACCGTTACCCCCGCGGCAGGTGGAAACAAACACTTCCGTGTTTGGGGGACACATACCACTAGCGGGGGTAGAAGCTGGCATAACTTCTAAGGAGTGAAGTGCAGAATCAGCTATGGAAACCAAAGCGCAAATATCCTTGGACCGGGCAATTCACACCTCAGAATATCCTACAAATATACTTCAGAGTGCCCAAAGATGGAGATGCAAGAGTATTCTGTAACAGTAAAAGTCTAGAAACAAATATCCATCAATACAGTCGTGATTAAATAAATGAGGGGCTGCTTGTAAACCAGGCCACCCGGGCTGCTCAGCATGAAATAGATTGCTGTGCGCTGGAACTGGGCATTCTCCAAGGTTGGAGCAAGATCAGTACCGTTATGGGTACCTACTTCTTGTTTTCTTCTCATATAATTTATTAAATTTTCTGCAACCTGTTCCTTGTTTGTTGTTGTTTTTAAGTAAGCTCTATCCCCAACACGGAGCTTGAACCCACCACCCCGAGATCAAGTTGCACACTCTACTGACTGAGCCAGCCAGACACCCCTGTGTGTAACTACTCCCTGAAGGAGGAGCCGGAGCAAACCACCGTCCAGCTGTGTGGTCCCAGGCAAGTTACTTAACAGCTTCCTCATCTGCAAAATGGGATAACAACACTTCCCACAGAGTGCTCAATGAAAATGACCTGCGGCAACTGCTATAATTTAATGACTATAGAATCATGACACTGCTGTAACAGTAATATTAGTAATTTTACTGTTGCTGTTATTAGATGGGCTCCAAAAAAAATCCATTTCATACCTAAACTGCCCAACGTCACGCATTAGGCAAATACAGGGAAATGACCGTCACCATCGGCTCCGTCCCATCGTGCTCACGGCCTGGCTGTGACACCTAGCCCACGTGGCCTGTCCTATTCGGTATCCGCCACGGATGGGCAACGAAAAACACCGTGCGCTGAGATGGATCTCCACTCCCACCGCCCAAACACCTGCCCCCAGATGCATCCAGATTTGATCTCTGATCAAACGTCACCTCCTCAATCAACTCTGTCCTCATATCCTGCTGCCATCATTCTCTATTCCCTCCCGCCTGCAGCCTTCACAGCAGTTACTCCTACCTAACAGAACATTCATTCCTTATCTCTCGTTCTAGAATAGAAGTTGCCCAGAGGGGAGTGTGTCTCTGTCCATTGTGCCTAGGAAAACATTCAACATATAAGAGGTGCTCAAGACGTGTATATATATGAACAGATGGGACTGATACACAAGTTAACATGGAACAGAAAATGTGCTTGCAAAATAACCTTTTTAAAAATTACTGTTGGGGGCGCCTGGGTGGCTCAGTCGGTTAAGCCTCCGACTTCGGCTCAGGTCAGATCTCACGTTCGTGGGTTCGAGCCCCGCGTCAGGTTCTGTGCTGACAGCCAGCTCAGAGCCTGGAGCCTGCTTCCGGTTCAGTGTCTCCTTCTCTCTCTGCCCCTCCCCCTCTCATGCTCTGTCTCTCTCAGTATCAAAAATAAATAAAACATTAAAAAAAATTATTAAAAAAAAAAAAATTACTGTTGTTCTTTGTCCTGACAGAAAGGGTTCTCAAGGCACTGTTAGAAGAGAAATGTCCTCCAGACTCTAGTCCTACTGTATTTAAAATGCCAGTTTTTTCCCCATGTAGCATAAACTCATCAAAAAAAAAGCTTTGTCAAAATACACTGAACACTTATAAACTAACAACTATCAGAAACAATGTGCGTTACTCTTTAACAACTGTTTTAAAAGGTACTTCTGGAATAAATAAAGCTCAAAGGGCAAAATGAATTAAACTTGTTCCTCTTCATTGCTTCCAGTTCAAGTTTCCTCCTGCATGTAGGTCAGAATAAGCATTAACTATTAAACAGCTGTTAAAGTTTAATATTATGCTATGTTCAGATTCCTAACTATTTTAAGGAGACATGGGATTGCCAGCAGCACTGACCAAACCAAGGAAGTATTCGCATATTTACTCTGTTACTAACCAAATCTTAGATTCAGTTTTGAAAACCTTAAAAAATAGGGAATTCAAAAAAGGACATCCCTTCTACTTGCCAAAATAACTTTGCAAAGCAGGCAGGAAAATAAAAACAAAATGATATACAGGATTCACAAGTAAGTAGGTATTTTTTTTTAGTGAATTTAGATTCTCAAGAAGGCTATGAAGTTAATCTATATAAAAAGAAGAAAAAAATGTTGCAATTCACCAATTTTCCATCGAGAAAAAATTTAAAGCCCCGTTGCTGACATAACAGAAAACTCCTCAAGAATATTTATAGGAAAAAATAACTCTTCATAATACAACAATGTAAAATTTACAATGCCTGGTATCTAATAAAAAATTATCCACGCAAAAAACAGGAAAATATAATCCATATTGAGAAAATAATCAAAACTAACCCAGAACTGAAAGATAAGTTAAAATGAGCCGACAAGATCATTAAAACAGTTGGTAAAACTATATTCTATATTTTCAAAATCTTAAGTAAGGAACTAGAAGATATAAAAAGCACTTGGATGGCTCAGCCGGTTGAGCATCTGACTCCCGATTTTGGCTCACGTTATGATCTCAGAGTTGTGGGATGGAGTCCCTTGTCAGGTTCTACACTGAGCATGGAGCCTGCTTGGGATTCTCTTTCTCCCTCTCTCTCTCTGCTCCTCCCCTGCTCATGCTCTCACACGCACGCGCTCTCTCTCTCTCAAAATAAATAAACTTTAAACATTTTCAATAATAAGATGCAACTAGAACTTTTTAAAATGTTTTAATGTTTATTTATTTTTGAGAGAGAAACCAAGAGACAGAGCATGAGTGGGGGAGGGGCAGAGAGCATGTGAGACCCAGAATCTAAAGCAGGTTCCAGGCTCAGGGCTGTCAGCGCAGAGCCTAATGTGGGGCTCAAACTCACAAACCATGAAATCATGACCTGACCCGAAGCTGGACATTTAATCAACTGAGGGAGCCACCCAGCAGCTGATACAACAGAACTTCCAAAGATGAAAGCTACAAGGACACAGGAGTGCTGACTCTAGGGGCACATGCACCCCATTGCTTACAGCAGCACTAGCAACAACAGCCAAATTATGGAAAGAGCCTATATATCCATCAATTAATGAATGGATAAAGATGTGGTTATATATACAATGAGAAAGCATGAAACCTTGCCATCTGCAGCAATGTGGATGAAAGTAGAGGGTGTTACGCTAAGTGAAGTAAGTCAGTAAGAGAAAGACAGATATCATACATTTTCACTCATGTGGAATTTGAGAAACAGAAGACCATGGGGGAACAGAAGGGGAAAAACAGTTTCAAACAGAGAGGGAGGCAAACCATAAGAGGCTCTGAAATACAGAGAACAAACTGAGGGTTGATGGGGGGCGGGGGAGAGGGGGAAATGGGGGATGGGCATGGAGGAGGGGCACTGGGGGGTTGTCTTTAAGTGATGAGTCATGGGAACCTACTCCCGAAGCCAAGGGCACACTGTACACACCGTACATTAGCCAACTTGACAATAAATTGTATTCAAAATATATATATGCAAGTAAAAAATAAAAATAAAAAATAAAGATTAAAGCCACAATGTGTAAGATGAAAAATTACATTGAACAAGAATAATGGAAGATTAAACAGTGCAGAAGGAAAAGTAGTGAAGGTGAAGATATAGCAATAAAAACTATCCAAAATTAAAAGACAATCAGTGGCGCCTGGGTGCCTCAGTCGGTTGAGCCTCTGACTTCGGCTCAGGTCGGATCTCACGTTCGTGGGTTCAAGCCCCACGTCAGGTTCTGTGCTGACAGCTAGCTCAGAGCCTGGAGCCTGCTTCTGGTTGTGTCTCCTTCTCTCTCTGCCCCTCCCCCCCTCATGCTCTGTCTCTGTCTGTATCAAAAATAAATAAAACATTAAAAAAAAAAAGAAAAGACAATCAAATAAGTGGGCATCAGTGAGCTGTGGTAACTTTTAATGGTCTAAGAGCATGGGACTGGAGCCCTCAAAGCAGACAACAGGAGAAGGAACAGAAACGAGAGTGAAAAAGAATGGCCAAGATTTTCCCAAATTTGACAAACACTATAAACACACAGACCCAAGGAAAAAGCTCAGTGAACACACAAATACAAAAAACATGTGTAAAAGGCACATCAAAATACAACTGCTCAAAACCAGTCACAGGGAAAAATCTTAAAAGCAGCCAGAGAAAAAGAACACGTCACATAAAAGAACAAAAATTACGATGACAGCAGATTTCTTGCAGGAAATGACGCAAGCAAAACCACAGTGAAGCAACGCCTTTTGAAAAAGTAAATATTAAAAGGGTTTAGCCTAATGGTTTTTGCGTTCCAAGTCTCCTGGCTCAAATCCACACCTCTTTGTAGCAAACTTCCGTGGCAAGAGCCCCTCCGAATGACAAGCGTCACGGTTCCGCACACCTCTCCCCGGCACGCTGGGCGCAGGGCTGTCCGCCCGCCGCAAGGTGGGAGACCAGTGTCCCCGGGAGGGCGGCTGAGAGGACGCGATGCAGCCTCCGGGCCAGGTGTGATGCTCTCCGCTCACCTGCTTGCATCAATCCCCATAAACAGGCCGAATGAAGTAGGAAAGGGCCTGTTTGACAATTCGGGAAACAAGATTAATTTGGCATAGAAGATTACACAGCTAGGTGTAACCAGGTCTTTCTAATCCCAAATAGCTCTTTCTATTAAAGCACAATTGAAATATATTAAAGGGAAAACAAAATATAAAAGTTCATTCTGGGACAGAACTAGAATAATAAAGTGGAGAATTCTATCCAAAGAAAAGCAAAGCAGATTTCTTCACGAAAACAAACAGCAACAGTTTTCCATTTATTGTAACAGACAGGCCCCAACCACTGTCCTATGCTCAGCATGACACGGTATTTGAGAACAGTGTTTCTCGCACAGTTCCCTAACGGATGCAACAGAACACAGGCCACGGGCAGATGAAACAATTCGGTTCATCAAGAAATAGAGGTCTAGTTCAATCCAATGATAAAATTTAGGTTCTGGCCAGAAATCAGCAAATCATGATTCCCCACCCTCACCCCCAAGGCAGATGTTTGGATAAGGGCCACAGTTAGGCTTAATATTTAAAGGTTGAAAAAAGAATAATATTAAACATAAATAATAACAGATGATAGACATGCAAATCAATTCAAACCTCAGTGTCCCTAAAGATGGTTTTATTGGAATAGTCACGCACCTTCACCTTCATTTGCATATTGCCTGCAGCTGCTTCCTGCAACAGCAGCAGAGCTCAGCAGTTGCAACAGAGATTCCGGAACTCTCAAAGCCTGAAACACCCATTATCTGGCCCTTTGCACAGAACTTGCCAAGCGCGTGTCTAAGGGACCAGATCCTCCATACCACTTCTAACAATCCGCCTCAAGCGCTACTCCTCACGCCTAAGCTTTTACAAAACAGCCAACGATCAGATCCGCTGATCCTCGAACGTGGCAACTATTTCCTGAGGACCTGCTCTGTGCCAGGCATTGTGCTGGACCCGGAGGAGACAGCAGCAGTGAGGCACAGCCCTCACCCTCACCGGGAAGACCAGGACCAACAGTTATAACCAAGTGCCTCCAGTGTGAGGCCTGAGAAAGTATACAGAAGGAAGGCAGCACAGCCCGGCGGTTAAGAGCATCCTCTGTGGAGTCAGACACCCTGGGTCTGAATCCAGCTCACCACCTAACTGTCTGATCTTGGCAATCACTTACACTCCCTTAGTGTGTTCATTTGGAAAAAAAAGATAATCTCATCAGCACTGAGCAGGATTGTTGTAAGGATTAAATGAGATAATACATAAAAGCACAACGCCCGGCATATAGCATGCACCTAAAAAGAATAAAATTCTAGTTTATAAACTCGATTTTAGAAATTCTATCTTGCTAGGGCACCTGGGTGGCTCAGTCAGTAAAGTGTCCGACTTCGGCTCAGGTCATAGTCTCATGGTTTGTGGATTCAAGCCCTGCATCGGGCTCTGTGCTGACAGCTCAGAGCCTGGAGCCTGTTTCAGATTCCATGTCCTCTCTCTCTCTCTGCCCCTTCCCAGCTCTCTCTGTCTCTGTCTCTCTCTCTCTCTCTCTCTCAAAAATAAATAAACATTAAAAATATATGTTAAAAAAAAGAAATTCTATCTTGCTAATTGAAAGCATATCCCTGGTTTTCAACAATCATTTAAACAGAGAGAAGGACAAACCTCAGAGGAAAATCCGGAGGCACTTCACAGGGCACCCCCCCCACACACAAGGTGGAAGAAACACCTGCACAGAATGGTGGTCCTGGGCCCATTCAACACTGATGAACGGGGACCACTGCTCTAAGGGTAAGGCCAGAAAAGTGATTCTTAATGGGGTTACATCTGAATCACCTGGTCCGAGGTCGGAATTCAGCAGGACAAGATGGGATTCCTGCATGTTTAATAAACCACAGCCATAAAACATGGTGGCAAAAAATGTATTCTTAAAAAAACCTTCCGGGGTGCCTGGGTGGCTCAGTCAGTTAAGCCTCCGACTTCGGCTCAGGTCAGATCTCACGTTCGTGGGTTCGAGCCCTGCATCAGGCTCTGTGCTGACAGCCAGCTCAGAGCCTGGAGCCTGCTTCCGGCTCTGTGTCTCCTCCTCTCTCTGCCTCTCCCCCTCTCATGCTCTGTCTCTCTGTATAAAAAATAAATAGAAAATTTAAAAAAAATTATTAAAAAAAAAACCATTTCTCCTTCATAGAATATTTTCCCTTTACCCACTGTACCTGGCTCTCAAGGATAAGTTTAAACTGTACCCTCTTTATGTAGCTTTCCCTGAAGCTTTATGACCTTATGTTTTTAGCTATCATTTTCCTAAGACTTAAAGAGACTGAATCTCAAATCATTCATTCCACAAATATTTACTGGGCACCTACTGTGTGCCTGGTTACCAGCTCAGAGCACAGTGGGAAGCAAAGCCAAGGTGCTGTGAGAGATAAAACTGGAAATATATATGGGAAGAGGGCAAACCTTGAAGGCCTGGCCCAGGAGCTCAGGATTCATGGACCAGGGAGAATTACAGAGGAGGTCTAAGCAGGGAAACATCATGGTCTAGTCTATGACTCAGAACTCATTCTAGAAAAACACAAAGGGCCAGCTGAAAATGCTGATAAATATGCTCTATGCCTTCATAAAGTGTCTTTGTTGTGGAAGAAAAAAACATGGCTAAGCAAACAAATCATTAAAACTGAAGGACACAAGGAGCATCTTCTAAGTCAGTAACAGAGGAACTTCTTGAAAGAGGGCAGGAGAGGGAGTCTCTCTAAAGGACTTTTATGCAGGGGCCTGAGAAGGAGCGGCCACACAAAGTGGTACAAGTGTTCACTCCAGGCAAAGAGATCAGTGTGCAGTTCCCTAAATGGGAAGAGTGGGGCTCCAAGAACACCACTTGTAAATGCAGCATAAACGAGCAAGCAGAACAATGTCAGAAAGTGAGATCCTGGAGATCAGGAAAAAATTTGGATTCTGTCATTAAATATAATGAGAAGTCACTGGGTTTTTGTTTTTAAGGGGACTTATTGTGAGCACATAATCTAATCACATGAACTAAAACACATATCCAAAGAGACATAAGCATTTCCAATCAAGAGTGTTTCTCCCTCCCAGCCATCCCTCAGCCAGTCCCCTGTCCCTAAAGGCAACCACTTTTATCAGTCTTTGAAAGGTTTCAAGCAAGACTAACATGATCTAATTTACATTACGAATAAATCACCCTGGCTGAAATGTAGAGAAGGGGTAGGAAGAATGTAGGGAAACCAGCTAGAGGCTGCTGTGCTGGTCCAGGGGAGATGTGACAGCTGCTGGGCCCCGGGTGGGGACAGCGGGATGGGACAGGACTGGTTCAAGATGCAAGATGGAAGCAGAACTGACAAACTGAGGTCAGCAAAAGAGCATTAATAACTCCAGCTACAGGCACTGTTTTTCACCCCCTTAGGATCTACATTTTAGACTTTAAAGTTTAAATGTCTCAGAGTTCAATGAATATACACATAGATAACAGGAAACAGAACAAGGTGACGAACAGATTACTACAATGTCCTGCTAACAAATTCATAATGGGGGCATCTGGGTGGCTCAGTTGGTTAAGCGTCTGACTTCGGCTCAAGTCATGATCACACGGTTCGTTGGTTTGAGCCCCGTGTCAGGCTCGGTGCTGACAGCTCAGAGCCTGGAGCCTGCTTCAGATTCTGTGTCTCCTTCTCTCTCTGCCCCTCCCCCTCTCATGCTCTGTCTCTCTCTGTATCAAAAATAAATAAAACATTTTAAAAAAATAAAAATAAATACATAAAACATTAAAAAATATTTTAAAAATTCATAACAGACTCGTGTCAACAGGAGTTAGATGAATCTATCTCAGAAACGGACTTTGCTGAAACCAACACAGAACAGCACTGCTGTAGCTGAGGGCTGAAATGGCAGCAATGTAAAATAAGAAAAAAGCAAAACTGAAGTCTTCAATATTTGTAGCTGTCAACCACCAAATAAAGAAGATTAAAGTCTAGTCAAACCTATGTGAAGTATCTCCTTCCAATCTGATAACTTAAAATGTACCAGAAAATTCTTGTTAACTCATAGTATAAGGGGAAAGAAGTCACTAATGGATAAGATTTTTATGTTGAGTATGCACTGAAAGGCACTTATGTGGAACCTACATAATGGAGTATAATTCAGTCTTCAAAAGCAAAGACGTCCTGCCCCCTGCCCCCCACGGATGAAGCTGCAGAACACGCCGCTCAGTGAAGTCAGCCAGTCACAGAAGGCTCCACTTCCACGAGGTGTCTAGAGTTGTGAAAACCACAGAGACAGAAAGGACAAAGTCGGGCTGAGGACAGGGGAGAAGGTGGGGACACTGCTTCATGGCACAGAGTTCCGGTTTTACAGATGAGTGAGGTCTGGGATGGGTGGGAGCGACGGCTGTATACGCACAATACGGATGCACATACCGCTGAATACACCTACAAATGGTTAAAATGGTAAATTTTATGTTGTATGTATTTTACCACAACTAAAAGAGGCCTTTTTAAGCACCATGAGATCGTATACTATAAAGAGGAGGCATGAATGCAGCCCTAAAATTTAAATGTACAAAGGTTATCTATAGGGAAGAGAGACTGGGTGAAGATGAAGGGACAAAAGGAAGCTTCTTTGCCTATTCTTTCATACATTTGATTGTGAAAGCCCTTTAATATTTTACATAATTATAAAATAAAATATTTAAAAAGCAATCCCTAAATGTTGAAAGAAAAAAAACTATGCACGCAGTGTAGCAAAATCAGAGTAATTATTCCAAGTGACTTTTTTTTAAGTTTACTTATTTATTGAGGGGGAGAGAGGGGCAGAGAGAGAGGAAGAGCGAAGATCCAAAGTAGGCTCCGCACAGTCAGCACAGAGCCCAAGGAGGGGCTTGAACTCATGAACTGATGAACCCATGAGATCATGACCTGAGCCAAAACCAAAAGTCAAACGCTCACCCAAGTGAGCCACCCAGACACCCCTCTAAGTGACTTTAAAATACACTAACTTGACTTTATATCCCTCATGGGGATGCAGAACAATTCAATTCTTATCTGAGACTCAGATGTGTACGGTATGGGATAAAATAGTGAATCGTCAGAATCAAACTGTTTGTCTTGGAAGAAAAAGATACAGGTGTAAGATCAAGAAGGTTTAGATCTCTGTACAGTAACCTGTGATCTGTGCACTGGGAAGACTGAAAACCAGTGACCAACCTAGTAGCAGAGAACTACCCCAGGACACAGACTGTCATAACTAAACACTGTTCTTCATTAAAAGAAACCAAGGCCCCTGGGAGAAATGGATGATTCCAGGGCTTGGGACAGAAATGTACAAGATGAGCGTGGTGGGTGTGTCACCAGAATGAAGATCATTTGAGTCCTCTTTAAAGGCTTTAGGAGCCAAACTGAATAGACACCTACTGGACAAAGATCAGACAATCTCAGCATCGATAAGGACAATGTCTACAATGGAGTGAACCACATCAAATACGTTTAAATCCCTGAGTTCACATGACACGAACACATGCACAGCTCACTGGCTACTTTTAGAGGATTCCAAACCATTTTGAGAACTAGTAAATAATGGAAAGGAATTAAGCATTTATCCTACTCTTCTTAAAAGAGCTAAAATTCAGGGTAACCAAATTATGGAGACATTTCTCTTTGTAGAAGCATTCTAGCTAATAAATAATGAAGTTATAGGATCAAAATATCAACATTTTCCAAAGCCTAATAAAATAATGACTCTAGGCACTGAGCGTCAATGTTGTTAATAAGACCACTAGTCATAATCTGCCTACTAACCCCATGAAGTCTTTTTGCCAAAAATAAATCCTAAGTCTGATCACACCTTTTGACTTACCTACCATTTTATAATCAATGATGTGTAAACTACAATACAGAATAAAACCCAGACTGGGTGTAACTCCCCAAGAGAAACCACTGGGCTTCATCAAATAAATTACAAAGGAACACAAAAGATGGAGGGGGAACCTACAGATTAAAACATGTCACAATGTACAAATAGCATTTGGATCCTGGTTCACACCGTTATTAAAAACTGTAAGACAATGAAGAAACTTTCCACAGTGGTTGGCTATGTGAAGGTGATAGAAATTACTCCTGTTCTGTGACAGTGGTACTTGTGTATGTCTTTTAACAGGTATGTAAATACATACACTGAAATATTTAAGTTAAAACAACATGAAATCTGGGTTTGGGAGATACAGAAAAAGACTGGCTAGGGGTTGGGGCACCTGGGTGGCTCAGCTGGTTGAGCATCCAACTTTCGCTCAGGTCATGATCTCATGGTTCGTGGGTTTGAGCCCCACGTCAGGCTGGGCACTGGCAGCTCAGAGCCTGGAGCTGCTTCAGATTCTGTGTCTCCCTCTCTCTCCACCCCTCCCCTGCTCATGATCTATCTCTGTCTCTCAAAAATAAATGTTTAAAAAAAAATTTTTTTTTTTTTTTAAAGACTGGCAAGGGGCACCTGGGTGGCTCAATCAGTTACGTGTCCAACTCTGGCTTTCAGCTCAGGTCATGATCTCATGGTTTGTGAGATGGAGCCCTGAGTAGGGCTCTGCACTGACAGCTCAGAGCCTGCTTGGGATTCATTCCCTCCCTCTCTCTCTGCCCCTCCCTTGCTTGTGCTCCCTCTAAAAAGACTGGGGTGCCTGGGTGGCTCAGTCCCTTAACTGTTCAACTCTTGATTTCGGCTCAGGTCATGATCTCACGGTTCGAGAGTTTCTGCTTTGGGTTCCAAGCTGACAGTATAGAGCCTGCTTTGGATCCTCTCTCTCTGCCCCTCCCTCCCTCTCTCCCTCTCTCAAAAAATAATAAACTTTAAAAAAAAAAGACTGGCTATTAATACCTGTTGAAGCTGAATAAAGGTAAGCATGGAATTACTACACCATTCTCTCTACATGTGCATGAGAACAATTAAACATGTAAAATAAATATGTCAGTTTATACTTTGAGTTTCATATAATAAAAACATCTTTTTTAGTTGTCAAACTGTTGAAAATTGAGTCAGTCAAGGTAAATTTTAATACTGGTGGGACATGTGTTTTTTTAAAGTATCTTTTAAAGCACTTCAGTACTTGTTTTTCTGAAAATACAATGCCTACATGAAAGAACTGGGAACTATTATCTACAGAAATGGTAAAATCAGCAACGCAAAGCTGAGCACCCAACATAACCTTATCAGTACTAGATAATGTCAAAGAGTTAAAAGAGAAAATGGCTAGCTGTATAAATTAACTTTCAGGAAGAAATCTATTCCCCCCTTTTGGAAACTGGGTAGAATTTAGATTCGTGGCATCCAGCCTCTGTGACAAATCTAAACACACCCACGGCAGGAAAAGCAAATCACACTAGCTGTCCTGCTGCAAACCACATCAAAACTCTGAAAAGCAGCTCTGACTGCCAAAACCATTCACTTCCTTAAAAAACACCTTCACGGGGGCACCTGGGTGGCTCAGTGAAGCACTGGATTCTTGGTTTCCGCTCAAGTCGTGATCTCACAGTCCCTGAGTTCAACCCCAGCCAGCATCGGCGTGCTGACAGCACAGCGCAGAGCCTGCTTGGGATTCTCTCTCTGCCCCTCCCCTGCTTGCTCTCTCTCTCTCAAAAATAAACACACTTACAAAGAAAAAAAATTACTATTCTAGTTTTCCCCACAGTCAGAATCGAGGGATGTATTAGAATTTTGGACTTAAAAAAACAGATATGTCGCTAGCATCAGCTCGTTACATCAAGACTGGACTTTGCAAGCTCAGGCTGGTAACACTTGACCCTCCTGGCCAGATGGTAGGAGGGTGCCCCCGGAACTCTCGCTCCTCCCCTGCCACTCGCTTTCACTGGAGGCCTCTACTGAGATTTCGCAAAGGAGACCGAGTGGACCAAGCCTATTTCTTATCCCCATTAAGATTTCAATGCATTTTTCACGCGTATGAAAAAAAATCTTTCTGTAATAACTTACCAGCAATGTGTACCGCTATCGGACGTGTTTTTATCTTCGGGAACTTAACCTAAAGTTGTTTTAGGTCAGTTAGGCATAAAATTATACGATCACACCACCAGCAGTTTCGGGTTAACCAAAGACTGAAGTTGACAAGGTCACTAAAGGCAATTTTTCTGGCCCAGAAGACCACCTGACATCTTGAAACTGTTGTTCACTTTCATTATTAACATGCCCAGATAAGGTAAAGAGTGAAGACAGTAAACACTGTTGAATATCCTTTCCAAGGCACCCAGAGTCACTGTTTCAGCCATGTCTCCTGGGGAGGGATACTGACA
>NC_043700.1:192441535-192464668 GCF_006229205.1 Suricata suricatta
GCAGCTGCGGCCCGCCCGGCCTCTCCGCCCCCTCAGCCCCCGGCGCTGCCCCAGCCGCCGGAGCTGGGTGCGGCCTGCGGCACCGCAGCCCAACAACGCGCTGCCCCATAGGTCCAGCCAGCGCCGCACCGCCCAGCAAAACTGCCTGCGATTGGCTGGTCATGAGGCGGGCGTGTGCCGAGGGGGCGGGGCTCGCGCTGTGAGGGGGAGGGTAAGGGCGGAGGCCCCGCCTGCGGCCGCCGGGAATCGTAGGGGCCTCACAGGCTGCGGCCAGGTCTGCCCCTTACCCTCAGGGGAGGGTCCCCACTACTGGCCGGCTGGGCAGCTGCGTGGACACCGTGGGTCGCGGACGCGCATGGGCCGGCTGTGCCAGCGCGCCTGCTCTCCCGGACCCGCTGGTGCCCTCGCGCGTTGTCGCGGGCCAGACCCGCGTGAAGGCCTGCTGCGGGCCAGTGCCCGGGATACGCAACAGGCGTCCTAAACCGTCCCGTTCCCGGCACGGGGGGCCGTCCGCTCCCTGCCCACCTCGCGCACTCCTCCAGCGCACAGACATTTGGATTCGGCCTCCATGTGCCCTGCCCTGGGCTAGTTTCTGTCCAGAAGCCCCTCGGAGGAGTGGGCGGGGCCCCAGGCTGAGTTTGGGGCGGGCAGCCAGGGTGGAGTCAGGACAAGGGGGTCTGTGGATAGTGATAAGGCACCACACACAGGGTGGCTACGTGGTGCCCAGGGCCTGGCCTGCTGATGCTTGATGAACGAGCACCATTCTCCGCAGAGCCAGCAGAATGAGTCGAGGCCGGGCATTGGCAAGACCAGGCCAGCCGCCAGTGACCTAGAGTCTAGCCTAGAGACCAGACCAGCACCTCCCAACCTCTCCCTCCTGTTGTCTCCTCTGAGCACCCGCAAAAGGCCCAGGAGACAGGGAGGCAGAGCTTCTTGTTCCCTTTATGCCATAGGAAGCTGAGGCCCAGCACTGGGCAGGGGGAAGAACAGCGTGAAACCCAAGTCTCCCTCCCTGGCAAGGACCTCCTTGGCTTTGCCTCCAGGAGGGTCAGGGCTATTGTGTATGGGTAATAGTGACCTCTGATCTTGGGGCACTTCCAGATAAGACTCCACAATGATGTATCATTTTTTTTAATGGTTATGTATTTTTTTTAAGTTAATTTACTTTTGAGAGACAGAAAGAGCAAGTGAGGATGGGCAGCGAAAGAGAGGGAGAGCTAGAATCCCAAGCAGGCTTTGCACAGTTTAGGACGGTTTAATCCCATGCTTAACCGACTGAGCCACCCAGGCGCCCCATTTATACATTCTTAAGAGAGAGAGACAGAGTGAGCCAGGGAGGGACAGGGAGATAGAGGGAGACACAGAATCCAAAGCAGGCTTGAAGCTGTCAGCACAGAGCCTGACACAGGGCTCAAACTCACAAACTATGAGATCATGACGTGAGCTTAAGTTGGATGCTTAACCGAATGAGCCATCCAGGCTCCCCAGTCATTTCTTTTTAAAGGGATTGATTGGTTGGTTGATGAATTGATTTTTGAGAGAGACCATGCTCTTCCACATGCACAGGTGAGGGAGGGGCAGAGAGTGAGAGAATCCTGCAGGCTCCATTCCCAGTGCAGAGCCAGGGGGGAGAATGGGATGATCTCACTGCAGAGAGATCATGACCTGCGCTGAAATCAAGAGTCAGACACTTAACCAGCTGAACCACCCAGGCACCTCTGTATGAGTCATTTCGGTCTCTCCTGCACCCAGGAACAAGGCCTGGCGCATAGAGCTGTCAGTAAGAGCTGAAAGGAAGAGAGGGAAGAGTAGAAGATGATTGAGAATGTTAAGTAGAAGACCCAGATCAAGCTTCTAAAGGTGGAAAATACATCAGATAGGAAAAGTACACTGAATGCAATCAACAGCAGATTATACACAGCAAAAGAAAACGTGAACTGAAGACAGGGAGAAAATAAATGAAACACAGAAATGAGCCTGAAAAAAAAGAACCCCCCACCAGTGAGCTCTGGGACAATTTGAAGAGGCCTAATAAATGTGTAATTGGAGTCCCTGACAATGTGGGCGGGTGGCAGGAAGAAGACAGAAATAGTACTTCCTGATATAATGGCTGGAATTTCTTTTCAAATTTAATAAAAACTACAAACTCACAAATATCAGCAACTCAGGAAGAAACTTCTGGCTTGCTGTGGGACTCTGGTAGAAATGGAGGGGCGCCTGGGTGGCTCAGTCGGTTAAGCCTCCGACTTCGGCTCAGGTCAGATCTCACGTTCGTGGGTTCGAGCCCCGCGTCAGGCTCTGTGCTGACAGCTAGCTCAGAGCCTGGAGCCTGCTTCCAGTTCTGTGTCTCTTTCTCTCTCTGCCCCTCCCCCTCTCATGTTCTCTCTCTGTATCAAAAATAAATAAAACATTAAAAAAAATTAAAAAAAAAAAAGAAATGGAATGTTTCTATAAGACAGCAAAAGTGAGGCCAGCATTGCCCATCAGTTGGCTCCACCAGGCTACCAAGACATAAAGTAGGGGGGGTCCATCATAATCTAAGTGGCAGATCCAGGAGGTCCAGATCCTATGTCACCTACCACTGTAGCACCATTATCTATCAGCTCACACCAGTTGTCTCGGGGGCTCGGGGGGTCCCTGTGACACAGTGACAGGAGCAAAATGCATGTGCTTGGTTCACAGGAAGGTTGGCTAAATATGGGCTGAAAATGGCCTGCTGCCACACTTTGTCCCCATTCAGCAGTTGCTCTGAAAGACAGTGGTAAGGGGCAGTCATACCACTAAGCAAAGCTTCAGGCAGTGAACTTGGCTGTTCACTTTATGCAGCAGGAGATGTGGCCGGGACTCACGGACAATGGCACATGGCTTAGTTGGTTGGTCAGGTGCCTGGAAGGAACAATCGCAAAATTGGGGAACAAGAAGATCTGAGGACAAGGGGTGTCAGTAGGCCTTTGGAACCAGGCACACAGGGGGAATATCCGGGCAATGCATGCTAAAGTGCCTGGCGAGCATCCACCACCACAGAGACTCTGAACAAACAAGCAGGTAGAACGGACTGGCCAGTGACATCAGCCAGGCTCTGTCCTCTGCCCCCATATTGCTGGCACAGTGGTCTCCTGAATGAAGCAATCATGATAGCAGGGTGGAGGCTATGCATGCGTCTGACGGCATGGGCTCCTCATGAGCAAGGTCGATCACCTACTGCCACTGCCAAATGTAACCTGTCAGCATCAGAGACCAGGGCTGAGCTCCCTGGAGGAGCCAACAAGCAACTTATACTGGATCCTTTCTATCCTAGAAAAAGCAGTCATTCCTGGATCCGGATGTGGGTTTGCCTTTTCTGCCTACAATACTTCGGCCAGCACAAAGTTCACTTTACTGACACAGAATCCCACACAACTGCCTAGTTACCAAAGGACCTGCTTTTTGGTAAAGGGGGTATGGCAAGGAGCACATGACCAGGAACCCACCATTCCTACCAAACATGCAACATCTAGAAGTCGCTGGCATACTAGAGTGAAGGACTCACCTCATGGAGATTCAGATGAGGCTCCGACTTGGGAGATGACACCTGGGAAGTGGGGTGCTAGGCTCCAGGAAGCAGTATGTATTTTATGTCATTAACAACTTTATGGGGCTCTCTCCCTAATGGGTACAATATCCAGTGGTCTACAACAGGAATTTGTGCTTCGTGTTCTGTAACATTAAGAGCTGTGAGCTTTGAGATCCTAGATGTCACCAGGAGGACATTCTACCAGCGGGCATAGTCACGTTGAAACTGTGGCGACCACATGATCACGGACGAATGTGCCAGCCGATCAGTGGGCACTGAAGGGAGTAACCACATTGGCAGGATACCTGACCTGCAGTGTTAGGAATGTGTAGGGCCACCTGCCACGTGATGAGGGCAGGCAGGAATGTGTTTGGCACTCAGGCAATTGGATCAGGCATCCAGAGGAGTGGGGCATCTCTTGGTACTCCCCTGCCCAGAAACGTAAACATGCAAGCCTGGCAACAAGTCCTGGTCAGGGCAGGCCCCCGGGAGCTCAGAGCCTCAGACATGAACCATCTAGGAGAGCCAGGGTGTCAGCTGTGAAGAAATCTAGAATGCGTGGGTAAAAAAAAAAGGGAATCATTTGTGGCCTGTGGGGGCAACTGCACCAGTGGGAGCTACAGCTCACCTCTCTACCCCTCTCTCAGAAGTTCCCCCCAGATACTCTGACCCACTACAACACTGGAGAATCTATGTCTGAACGGACTGAACTTACTGTGAGAAACAAGTAGGTAAGAGCAGTTCAGGAGTGGATTTAGTCGTCGCTGTTAGTGCCCTGCCCAGATGACCTTTCTGGCTTGGTGCCAGAAGCAGGCCCTGCCCAGGTGCTGAGTGTCAGCTGCTAATGGCCCCAGAGCCCTGCTTCCAGGGTCCCCCTGCCCAGGACATTATCTCCCTACTTGGACAGCCTATAGCCAATCACTCCTGATTCAGAGGCACCTCAAACCAGGACCAGCTGTGGACAATCCGTACTCCAGAGCTCCCCGTGGGACCAGGCTGAAGCTAGACTCCGGCTGAGACCACTTGCATCCTTTCTTTTTTTCCTTCACCCTATCCTGGTTCCCCCGTCCAGCTTATCCTGAGAACATTCCCTCTGTAAATCACTTGCACGGGAGTCCCATTTCAGGTTTTGCTCCTAAAGAAGTGAATCTAAGAAAATTGTTTATTAAAAATACCACCTACAACCCAACACCAAAAAAGCAAACAACTCAATTAAGAAACGGGCAAAGAACCTGAACATTTCCCCAGATATATAGATGACCCATAAGCACATTTACCCAACGTCAGTCATCATTGGGAAACTGCAAATCAAAATCACCATGAGATACCACCTAATACCCATTTGGGACTGCTATCATAAAAAAAAAAGAAAGAAAAGAAAAGACAAGACTAAGGGTTCGAAAGGATGTGGAGAAATTATGCATTGCTGATGAAAACATGAAATGGTGCAGCCACCGTGGAAAACGGTGAGGCGGCTCCTCAAAACAGTAAGCAGAGAACTGCCGCAGAACCTAGCACCCCACTTTAGGGCATATCCTCCAAAGAATGAAAACAGAGACTCTAACAGATATTTTTATCCGTGTTCATGGCAGCATTATTAACAATCACCAAAAGGTGGCCATTGTCAGATGAATGGATAAACAATGTGGTCCTTCCACACAATGGAATGTGATTCAGCCTCAAAGAGGAAGGGAATCCTGCCACCTGTTACAACACAGATGAATCTTGAAGACACTATGCTGAGTGACACAAAACAGCACATTGTTACATGGTTTCGCTTCCATGAGGTTCCCAGAGTAGTGACATCCGCCTTGCGCAGCGCCAGGCTAATCTCTGGATCATTCCGGTCTCAGTCTGCGTGCTGCCGAAGCAAGCACAGAGGAAGCACTGGCCGTACAGGGATTGAATCCTCATCCCTAGTGTCACTAGCGTCCCACTGGAACTAAACCAGCTGAGCTACCCCGCCGACTGTGTGTCAAAGTTCACGGGGAGAAAGTAGATGGTGGGAGCCAGGCGCTAGGGGAAGGAGAACGCGGCGTTGTTTAATGGGGACAGAGTTTCCGTTTTACAGGATGAAAAGAGTTCTCAGGAGAGATGGTGGTGATGATTCACAATAATGTGAATGTACTTAATGCCACAGAACTGTACTGTTAAATGGTAAATTTTGTATTACATATATTTTATCATAATCTTTAAAATGTTTTATACTATTAAAATACACCTTTCTGGGGCACCTGGGTGGCTCAGTCAGTTAAGCCTCAGACTTCAGCTCAGGTCGCGGTTTGTGGGTTCGAGCCCCACGTCACGCTCCGTGCTGACAGCTGCTTTGGATCTGTGTCTTCCTCTCTCTGCCCCTCCCCCACTCGTGCATGCGCTTGCTCTCTCAAAAATAAACAAATAAACATTAAAAAAAACTTTTAAAAATATATCTTCCTTTTCCAAGGGGGAAAAAAAAAGATATACTGTCTTGGATGGAAGTTGTTTTTCTTTCTTTTTTTTTTGAATGGGAGTTAAAAAACAATTAGACAATAAACAATTAGACAATTAAACAATAGAATTAGATACATACTACAGTGATATCAAGTAATGAAAGCGATCAATGGAGCTAAAGTCACCTGAAGTCCTTGTGCTGCCTGGGAGGTAATAGGATTACTCCAGACTCAGGTAAGAATAGAAAATAGACTGTGTAACTTTCAAACTAGAGGAAGAGGGGCATGGAATGACTGGAAAAAAAAAAGAGTTGCTAAATCCAAAAGGAGAGAGAAAGGAGTAAAAAATCCTACATGGGTGCCTGGGTGGCTCAGTTAGTTAAGGGTCTGATTCCTGATTTCGGCTCAGGTTTCAATCTCATGGTTCATGAGTCTGAGCCTGGAGTTGGGCTCTGTGCTGACAGCTTGGAACCTACTTGGGATTCTCTCTCTGTCCCTCTCTCTCTGCCCCTCCCCCTATTCACATGCTCACTCTCTCAAAATAAACTTAAACCCATAAACGCAGATAGACAATACACAATAAAATAAGGTGGTAGATTTAATTACATTAGATGCAAATGAACAAAATGCTCATTATAAAAAGGTATGCTAAAAACAAAATGAAATTAAAAACGTACAATTTGCAATAGACTAAAAGAATATAAAGTATCTATGAATTGAATCTAATAAAACCTGAGCAAGGCCATAATGGACAAAATCATGAAGTCCTACCGGCAAACCTTAAAGACGACTCAAATTAATAGTGAGGCAGACCATGTTGATGAGTCAGAAGACTCAGTGTTATAAGATAGCAATTTTCTCCAAGCCAATTTACAGCTCTAATGAATTCCCAATCAAAAAGATCAGCTGGGGGGTGCCTGGGTGGCTCAGTCGGATAAGCTACCAACTCTGGTTTTGATTCAGGTCACGATTTCACGGTTTGTGGGATCAAGCCCCGTGTTGGGCTCTGTGCTGACAGTGCAGAGCCTGCTTGGGATTCTCTCTCCCTCTCTCCGTGCCCTTTCCCTGCTTGTGCGTGTGTGCTCTCTCTCTCTCTCTCTCTCAAAATAAATAAATTTTAAAAGATCAGTTGAGTTACTAGTGACACTGATGAGCTGATTTTAAAAGTTATGTGAAAAAGAAAGTGGGGGAAAAAATTCACATGGAAATAGAAAGAGCCGCAATAGCCAAGACACTCTCAAGGAAGTAAATGAGGTGAGACTGACTTAGCAGACAGACATCAAGACATAATCTAGTGACAGTCGCTAAGATAGCTGCTATTGGCATCGGAACAGACTGACAAATGGAACAAAGTCCAACAACAGACCTATGTATACATGGACATGTCACAGGTGGCATTGCAGGTGGTGGGGGAGAGCAGATTATAAATAAATGGTGCAGGGTAAATTTATGGAGAAAAAATAGAAGTGAACCCTTACCTCTCACCATAAGCAAAAGAACAAGTATAGAGTTGGAGAAGATATTTGCAACTCACATTACTGACAATATTGAGGCGACATAAAGAATTTATATAGGTTGACAAGGAAAAGGAACAACACATAGAAAAATGTGCAAAATATTTAAATGGACACTTCATAGGAGACAAATCACAATGGCTAATAAACACATGAAAATATGCTCAAGCTCATCAGTAATCAGCTAAATGCAAAGTAAAGCCATAATGATACACCCACCAGATGGACAAAAATGAAAAAAAAAATCCGACAATACCAAGTGTCGGCAACGATGCGGAACCAAGGGGACTTTTTATTGCTGGTGAGAGTGCAAACTGGAACAAGAAAATTCCTGGAAGACAGTAAAATATCCTGATCCTCTAGAGAGCAGGAGTCAGCCTCCCGAGTACATAAACCCGGAGAAACTCATGACACACGGGTAAGACTGTTGCTCACAGCACTGTCTGCGTTGCCCCGAACTGAAAACAAACCAAATGTCCATCTACAATAAAATGGACCTGAACTCTGAGACACTTATATAACAGAACAGTTTTCAGCAATGAACTTTAACTACAGCTATGCCCGGCAACATGGACAAATCTCAAAGACGTGGTGAGCAAAAGAACCAGAGGTCAAAGCTTTCGTCAGTGGGATTCCACTCAGATAAAATAACACAAACAGGAAGCTCCTGCAATGGCTGTACAATGGAGTGCTGAAGGCTTTATAGCAAAACAAGAACACGAGCCTCACCAGAGCCAGGGAGGGCGGTGCAGTGACGGGGAGGGCACATGGGTGCCAGAGAGGTCACCTCTTAATGGGATCATAAAAACGTTCACTTCGTAGCAATTTGTTAGGCTGCACATTTGTGTTTTGCTCATTTTCCTGAATGTGTGTTTTACTTTATGGGAAAATAAAGAAAAAAAGGAGCAGGCTTCAGCATTGGGTAGCACAGAGCATGGCCAGAGCTGAAGCCGGAGGGTGACGCGGGGCAGCTGTTAGGCAGCCTTTAAGGAAGGTCTGAAGGAAGCAGATGTGCCTGGAGGCAGCTTTGTGTGTCAAGACTCTCCCTCTGGCAGGAATGTGCTAGAACGGAGCTTAATGAGGGATGGCCATTACCAACCATCTCCGAGGGTCACTGCCCCCCTAGACAGGAGCCCTCCGAGGGTCACTGCCCCCCTAGACAGGAGACCTCCCCCAGGCCCCCCCAGATCGGGCACACCAGTGCAGACACAGGAGACTAGATATGGCAATATGCCTGGTGAGGGGCTCCGTGCTGCGGGGTCATGGCCGGAGGCAGAGGCCCTCCCCTCGCTGCCCTTCTCTCAACACTCGGACCTGGTTTAAGCGCCAGCTCTACCCGTGTTCCCTGTGTGTCCTTCATGTCCTCCGGGCCTCCCTTCCCCCTGGGCCCCAAGCCACTGCCTCTTCTTCCCAGGTGCCCTGTTAGGGCCACCCATCACTACGGGAACCTCCTTGGACCAGCAGGGGGCGTCCTCACAATGCACCCCAGAATTGGGGCAGGACTAGAGCAACTCCGCACTTGCTCCAGGAGGTCTACTCTAGTCCTAAAAGCATCTCTTTGCGAGGAAAGTCTCTATTAACAGAAGGTAGAGAAGCTCACCGCGCTCTTTCTGACCGCTGTAAGAAAAGTAAACCCATGTTCAGTCCTCCGCTTGGAGAACTTCCCAAAGGGCCTGGGCCAGGAGATGGACCTGTCTCTGAACCACCATGATGCTGGACAAGACAATGAAGCCTCTCTGAGCCTCAGTTTCCCTGTCTGCAGGATGAGGAAGCAGGCTAGCCCCTGGGGCAGGTCCCAGGCCTCCTATTTATCCCCCCCAGACTGGCCCAGAGGGCCGAGCAGAGGGAGCAGGCCACTTTTGTTTCCCCCAGGGCTGGGTCAGGGCACACCCAAGAACTGTGTAGGCTCTTCACAGGACTATCAGAAGCCCCCAGGGGTGACGGGGGGGCGGGGGGGGGGGTAGCCAGGGGCTGGGGGCTGGGCTCAGAGCAGCAAAGGACAGGTCTAGTGGCAATCAGTGGCAGAGCTGGAACTTGAACCCAGGCCTCTCTGACCCTCCGTTTTCTCACCTATAAAATGGGCACATAACAGCTTCTTCTCCATCCTAACTATGTCAAGTACCCATGGGGCTCAGTGCCTGGAATAACCACCCTCCAACACTGCATGAGGAATGGAACATTCACGGCAAGTCTCAGGAGGGAGTGAATCCCCCCGGCCCCTCCTTTATGCAACCCCATCGGCCACCCCAAACACACACTCTTACCACTGAGGCCCTGGGCCCCTGGGCAGTTCAGAGAGGTGGGAGCCTGTCCTGAGTAGGCGGAGGGCCCAGGGGAAGAGGTAAAGCCAGTCCAGGCCCTGGGGTGACGGGGTGAGGACAGGCCTCATCTGTCCAAGTGGGCAGAGGACCTGTCCCCTGGCTCTGGGCCCCAGAACCCCCGACTTTCCAGCTCAGGGGTTTTCTACGTTTTGGCCACATGTCGGCCGGAAGTGCTGAGGTATCCCGCACGCTGCGGCTCACCACCTGCAGGCCGGCTCCGGGCACCGACTGCAAACGCCTCTTCTGGTCCAAGCCCCACAACGGGCTTCACAGCAAGGGAAGCCGCAGCCACAGTAGGGATGGCGTGCCTCGAGGGGCTCCCCACTCAAGGGCTGGCTCTTCCCAGGCACAGGGAGGGGCAGTGCTTATGCTGACCCCTCCCTGGCAGGCCTTAGAGCAAACAGCTACACACCCTGGGTTCCTAGAAGGCACCTCTCAGTACCCCGGGGCCGCAGCCTCTCACCTCCATAGAGGCCCCATCCTCCCCTCCCCCAGCCAGCCTCCCCACCCCCAAAACATGCCCAGGGGCACATGGAGGGAAGTCCAAAGGAGAGAATTAATCCCTGGCCTGTGGGCACAAGTGCTGTGCAGGGTTGGGATCTCACACAGGAAACTTCTTTCCCAACATAAGGTGCGGAGATCCGATGACCCTGGGTCCCTCCCTGTCAGCCCCGAGCCTAGGCCTAGGCCAAGTCTGTTTCCACACACACACAAATCCAGTCTGGATGGCCGTAGGGGGGCTGGGGGGGGCACCTGCTGGAATTCCATTGCAGGAAGCGGGGGAGGGGAGGGCTGGACTTGAGCTGGGTGTTGCCCTGGGGACTCTGGTACCTGGGAACCACCATCGCCACCCACTCAGCCTACACAGGGCTCATTCTTCCCACCCATCTGTAGCCGTCACTTCCTCCAAGAAGTCTTCCTGGAGCCCTCAGTGAGGTTCTAGCTCCCCACCCAGGCACACCCCCCTGCCCTGGCCAGTGTATGCTCAGCTGTCTCCCAGTAACCGTCAAATGACCCAGCAAATGACCCATCCGTACATGTGGGGATCTTCCAGTTCTGCAGTCCCATTGCCTGACCCCCGACCTGTGGCACTCAGCGTACAGGCTCTGAGTCCAGACTGCCTAAGGTCGGGTCCTCTTCTGTTACCAGCTCTTCCCCCAGAGCAAGTCATCAAGGGCCTCAGCCCTGGAAGGCGAGCACTCCTCAGGCGTCCACGGAAGCTGGGCTGCTGCAGCCCGCACGTGGTCACCCCCTCCTTCCAATGAAGCCCCAGCCACAGACGGAAAGGTCATCTGTGCTTTATTGTACATCAATGGCCCGTCCTGGAGCCTGTGTCTTAGCGTTCCTGGGGGTGTCGGTCCTGGGGGGCCAGCCCCTGCCCCAACCCCAAGTGCCCCAGCCCTGCCAGCTCCCAACCCAGTGCGTAGTTAGTGTGCTAGGGGGGCAGGGAGGGGTTGGGGGTGACAGAATTCTTGTCCACAAAGCCCAGGCGGGGCTTGGTCCTGGGGCCCTGGGTTCCTGGCAGGTGGGACAGGGTGGGCTGCATGGGACAGGAGAGCCCCCCAGTCCTCTGGAGACCAGAGCTGGGTCAGCCCACCCCAGCCTGCTGAGTGAGGCCTGGCCCGGCAGATTCTACCAGGCCCTGGATCAGAGCACGGCGCTCACTCCAGATCGTCCTCCCATGAGAGCCGGCTCAACAGCATGACCGCAGGGTCGCAGCCCGGCTGATGTCTCCGCCCAGCAGCAGAGGATGGGGGTCACCTGGGCCTCGTGTAGCCGTAGGGGCGCTGCAGCAGCAGGCTCTGGTGGCTGGGCAGCACGTGCGTGTGGTAGTGCTCCACCAGGCTGCCCACGCTCACAAACAGGAGCTCGCCCTCCAGGTAGAACTTAGAATCCTGGGAAGGGGAGAGAGGGGTGAGGTGGGGTGGGGTGGAATTGAGTCCTGGGAAGGGGAGGGAGGGGCAGGGTTGGGGGGGATTCCTGCAAAATGGGGTGGGCCTGCTCCCAGCTGCCCTGTGGCACGTCCGTGCATGGCCCCCATCCCCCACCGCTGCCCCACCCAGGGCCCAGGCGCCCGCCAGCCTGCCCACCTTCTCAAAGATGCGGTAGTTCCTCACTTTGTTGGAGCTTTCATCCCACACGACCAGAACCTGCAGGGGGAGAAGCAGCAAATGGTTCAGCCCCAGCCTCAGGAGATGGACTGCAGAGATGGAGGGGCCGACACAGGCCCCACGACACAGGCTGGGTCCTGTGGCCCTTATGGTGACCTAGGGAGGGGTCACTCTGCACACGGACAACAGGACTGAAATGAGTAGCCTCCTGCCCAACAGCCTCCAATGAGATTTGAGTGATAGCAGCCGGTGCCCGGCTATTCTAGGGCCATTTCTGACGTTCTTGGGAACACTGAGCGGGCTCCCGGCTGGCTCAGCTGGGAGAGCGTGTGACTCTTGATCTAGGGGTTGTGAGTTCAAGCCTTATGTTGGGGGTAGAGCTTACGGGGAGGGGAGGGGTGGGGAGGGCATAAGGAAGAAGAAGAGAAGAGAAGGGAAGAGAGAAGAGAAAAAGGAAAAGGGAAAAAAGAACAAGAGAACCGAGGCTCGGTGAGGTCACACAATTCACCCCGGAGGAGCCCACGCAGACCCTGGGTGACTCGGTCGATTAAGGGTCCAACTCTTGATTTGGCTGAGGTCATGATCATGTGGTTCATGACATGGAGCCCCACATCAGGCTCTGGGCTGACAGGGAGGAGACCGCTTGGGGTTCTCTCTCTCCCTCTCTCTCTAGCCCTTCCCTGCTCTGAGCATGTACTCCATGCCCCCCACTCCCCGCCTCAAAATAAGTAAACATCAAAAAAAAAAAAAAAAACAGAGCTCCGGGACCTCCAGCACTTCCCTCCCGTCTCCTGCCTATGCTGGGGGGCTGGGCCACTACCACTGCCAGCTCGCAGCTGGTATTCAGTGCCTGAGAGCAGATGGGGGAGGGGTTGCCGGGCAGAGACCCCAAGGACAGAACTGGTCGAGACGTGAAATAAGAGGCTGTGCAGGGAAGCGATGTAGATGGGTGCCATCAGCCCTGGCGTGGGCAGAGCCACAAGAGCCCCCACAACGCAGCAGTCCCTGGGGGGGGGGCCTTCACTCAGCAGGGTGACGGTCAGGGCACCCTCCTCGGGCACCTACCTTCCCCGACTTGGTGGAGGAGTTCCGGATGCAGTAGAGTCCATCTTGGGGCTCTCCCTGGGGGCTTGTGGCTTTGAACAGCCTACAAGAACACAGGCGACATCAGCACAGCACCCGCAGACAGCCGCTCAGGACTGGCCAGCCCCACTCCTGGGGCGGGTTTCTGTCTTCTCTCGATGCTACAGCACAGGGTCCGAGGGCAATGGGGGCCGTGAGGGCCAGCCCATGCAGGGCTTGGGGCCCTGCCCAGGGTGACTGCAGCACTGGGACTGAGCCTATGGCATCGGCGGTTTTCCTGGTTTCTGCACAGTGCGCAGGGCAACGCACCTGCACTAGCAATGGCCCAGCACCAAAGCGGGTGATGGGGGACAGAAGGCAGGGGACCTCCCATCTACAAAAACGGATTCAGAGAAAGAAGGGTTTTGTGCTGACCTTTCCACTTCGCAGGATTCCGTGGTATTGATAAAGACGGAGCTGGGCAGGGGCACCTGGAGAGAGGCCAATGGCGGTCAGGGTCTGGGTCTGAGCCAGCCCTCCCCCGACCTCCCATCCCCCAAGGGCTGCCAGCCTTGGGCCCAGATCTGGGGCTGTGCACACGCTCATGCTCCCGGCAACTCCAGCGCCCTAGAGGCTCGTCACTGGAGGTGGCCAGGGAGGGGCCACCCCAGCCTGCAGCCCACCCATGGCTGCCTGCCCAGTGCCAGGACCCGGGGCTCCCCACTGCCTCACCTTCTCGTAGTCATCGTCAGAGCCCTCTGCACCCGTGTCCTCAGGCTTTGAGGGTCGTCGGGGCTTCTCAAAGGAGAAGCTCCGGAAACTCTGCCCATCAGGAGGTGACCGCCTGGGAGGGAAGCAAGCAGAGGAAGTAACATCACTCTCACACCCCTGCACACGGCCCCCATGCACTCGGGGCTGTGACCAGAGACCTCTGAGACAGGCCTGTGTTGGCCACAACACAGGAGCAGATGGGTGGCCAGAACTGCCTGCTGGCCGCCAATGCCACTGGCAAGAGGGTGAACTCAGGTGTTGGGGATCACACCACAGACAAGTACTCTGGGCACTGGGGGAAAAGGACCTGGGCTGGGGGTCTTACCTCAGCTCTGCAGCTAACTAGCTTGTGACCTTGGCTAAGTCATGCCCCTCCCAAAGCCACAGAGAGTAGATCCATGTGAATGGATGGAGTCCATGGACACATCCCACATGCGGGGCCAGGTGGTCCCAAGCCTCTACAGTTTCAGGGAGGATTAACGGAGGCAACACGGGGCTGGGCTGCTGGGTTGTGGACGGCCGGCCTGGCACACACATCCCTGTAGCACTTGGCAAACTGACCCGGCCTGCACCGTCATGGCTGCTCGTGACACAGAACCATCATGTGGCAAGAGGGTCCTCCCAGGCTCCCTATCACGGGCAGCAGAGCTAACAGTCCTAGGGAGGAGAGAGCCAAGGCCAAAGGCGCTCCAGGAGCACAGGGCCAGCCGCCCACTCAAGGCTCTCCTCTTGGCCCCCAGAGCCTTCACTGTTTGGGGCCCTGGAAATCTCTGGCCACAGGCTTGGGTATGAATGACACTGCAGGGGCAGGGACCCCGGTCCCCTGACACAGCCCAGCAATAAAGAAGAAAGTGTTTCAAGCAGACCTCCGGGTAAGTCACCAACATATTCCACATTCTGGCAAGTTCCCAATCAGGGAGACCACAAAGGCAGCCCTGGTGGCTCAAGAGCCCCAGGGAGGGCTGGAAGGCCAGCTGTGGACCAGAGGGCCTTTGCAGGCGCTCTGGCCCCAGAGGCTCACCGCCCCAGCTCCCACCCTCCCGTCTATCCCAGGCCGGGCAGCCCTGCAGCCCTCTCCCTTAACCCGTGCAGGGTCCTCGGATAACCCAGCACAGACTATGGGAGGCCGGTTTCCCCAAAGACCCTCCTTGCCCACTGCTCCAGGCCCACCACCCAGTAGGCGGGACACCCCTCCAGGGCGAGGTGGGTCAGGTGCTGCTCTGCCCAACCAGGCTGGGGCTGTCCAGGAGCCTTCCCATTCCTGTACTGGGGCTGCTGGGGATCCGTCATGGACAGTGCAAAAGTCGAGGAGGTGAGGGCACCGGCAGGAGAACCCATCAGGTTGGGGAGGGGCCGCAGGGGCACAAGTGCCAAGTGAACTCACTGGAGGTGGGGGAGGGGTGGCTTCTCTGGCCTGGGCAGGATGGCGGGCCGGGCGGTGGCCTGGATGGTGGCTTCGGACACGGGCAGCTTCAGCATAGGGGGCCTGGGGGCCACAGAGGGGACAAAGAGTCCAGGCCTGGCCGCCTCCCTTGGGGGGGCCTCTTCAGCCATCTTCAAGAGCTTGGGCTTGTTGGCTGGCACCGGTGGAGGTTCAGGCGTGGGTGGCCCCCGAGGGGACAGATGGAAGGACTTGAGCTTGTCACAGTTCCTGGAGGTGGCAGTGGTCATGATGGCAGAGCCGGAGGCAGGGCCAGCCCCATGGCTGGGGACCTGGGGCTCTGGGCTGGGGCTGGGGCTCTCTCGGAAGCAAGGGGATTTCCGGAGGCTGGGCACGGTTGGCAGGCTGCCCAGTGGGGGGTCACTCATCCTCCGGGAGGCGGGGGGCACTCTAAGGCCAGGCTCAGGCTGCCTCGGGCCCAGCAGGTCCCTCCTGGAGTCCTCAGGGGCCGGGCCAGCATCGGGGAGGCCACGCTTCGGGGGCGGGGGTGGCAGCAGAGGGCTCGGGCCCTTGGAGGCAAAGGAGTGGGCACGAGGCACATTGGAGAAGGCTGGCTTCCTGGGCGTGGGCACAGGAGGCGGAGGGTAGGCCGGTGGGTGGGTCAAAGTGTCTGCAGAGAAACGAGACCCAGTCAGTGAGCAAGGGTGGCCGGCTGGAGGCCACCACCACCAGCCGCACCGCCCGGCCTGCCTCACCTGCCCCCCGGAAGCAGTCCCCACAGAGGCCTAGATATCCTATCTGGAAGTGGAGGGAGAGAGGAGGCAAGGCAGACTCCTGGGACCTGACCTCAGGAGGCTCTAACTCCCACCAAGGGAGGTGAGAAGGACGGACAGGAGCGGGTGGGAAGGCAGAGGCTGTGTTTGCACGCGCTTCAACACACATTGTGGGTGTCGGGGTGCAGGTCTGGGGCTTGGAGGCGAGGCGCAGGACGGAGATGCCAGAGTCAACAGGCTCTCTGTGACTGGCTGTCCTGGCGGCCTCAGACTGGTGGGAGAGGAGCGAGCCAGGCTTGAGTCCAGGGGTAGCCGGGGTTGTGCTGATGGGCATCAGGGGGGTGGGGGGGGGCCGGTACAGGGCTGAGTGAGGCAGGAGGGGCCTGGAGCACAGGGTACCTGGTGCCGAGCAAGGCGGCTGAGGAGCAGGGGAACGGCACCAGGCCGGGTACAGCTCCACTCACAGGCACTGAGGGCTGCATCTGGGAATGGGGAGGTGGCCGAAACCCTAATAAGACAGGTTTTGGGGACAGGGAGGGAGCGCCTGCCTGCAGGGGGCACTCGGAAGAGAGCGTGCTGACAGGTCTGCAAGAGCACCGGCCCTGAAGGTACACAAGTAGGGGTAAGGCCCCGCGTGCTCACCTCCAGCCACAGGTGGCCGCTGTTCAGGGGCGGGGCAGAGGGACGTGGGATGGAGCTGTGGGCTCCGTGCTGGGAGGGGAGCTGGCCGGGAGGCCCTGGTAGTGGCCGCAGAGGGAGGGGCTGGTAGGAGGGAAGGGGCTGGACCTGCTTCACTTGAGAGGGACTCGGGGTCGAGGTGGGCAGAGGACAAGGTCATTGGAGGAGAGGAGGCAGAGACACAGGGAGGCCAGGGGCTGAGGGTTTGTCCCAAATCCCCAGAACAGTGGAAAGGATAGTGAGTGATGGGCACAGCCCTCTCCCGCTGGCCCTACGCTTTGCTGTAGCGCATACGTGTGAATGCCTGGTACACTGAATGGTCTCTCTTACCGGGGACAGTGGGTGGGAGTGAGCCGATAAGCGACAGGCCCCCCGCCCCGCCCACTGCTCCGTGTCCCTCCTTTCCTGCTCAGCCCCCAGGACCACCCCCAGCCCAGCATCACAAGTGTGGGTCCCCCCAGCTCACTTACGTGTAAGTCCCCTCCCCCTCCACCCCAGGCTAACTGTGGAGGCTGCAGGGTCAGGTGAGCAGAACCAGCCAGAGCGTACACGACAGGGAAACTGAGGCTACGCGGAGCAGCATTCCAGCCCTGCTCCAGGTCCCAGGCCTGTGAGCGCCCCAGGCTCACAGGCGCCCACCTACCTTCAGGCTCCATGGGCTCAGGGGAGTCAGGCTCCATGTATGAGTCGTCCTCGTCCTCATGCTCATAGTCTGTGAGGCAGACAGAAGGTCAGACTGAGGGCGGCCCAGGCCCCGCTGCACCCAGGCTGGGGGGGAGGCAGGTGCCCTCAGAACACTGGCAGCCAAGAGCCAGAGAGGCACAGGGCAAGGACCAGGAGGGCCCAGTGTGAACCTGGGACCCAGGCTGCCTGGGGAAGACAGACAGAGAGATCAGGGACAGCCAGACACGTCTCCCTTCCTTGGCAGCAGCCAGACGTGGAGGGGGTGCAGGGGCTGCAGGGACAGGCCTCACCTTCATTGTCCGTGGGGTACGGAGAGAGGCTGATGTCCACAGGCCGCTCAATTGCACCGTAGAAGCTGTCTGTGTCCGAGCTGGAGTCACTGAAGCATGGGGGGTGGGGGTGGTGAGCAGGTGCAGGGGGGAGTCCTCTGCACCCACACATGTGGATACGTACGCACAGAGGCACACCCAGATGTGGACATGTGCACAAACGCCACACACGCGCGCGCCCCGAAAGAGGGACCTACAGATAATCGCGCAGTAAGAAAGGAGATGGGGGGTGCCTGGGGGGCTCCATCGACTGACTGTCCAACTTCAGCTCAGGTCATGATCTCACAGTTCTAGAGTTCGAGCCCTGCGTCGGGCTCTGTACTGACAGCTCAGAGCCTGGAGCTGCTTCGGATTCTGTGTCTCCCTCTCTCTCTCTGCCCCTCCGCCAATGAGCACTGGGGGAATGCGAAGCCAAGCTCTGAGCTACCACCAGTGCTGGGCCTCCGGGGGGTGGTGGGAGGGCAGATAAAAATCACACTCAGCCCCCAAACAGAAACCATGATGGGTGTGAGTGTACACACACACACACACACACACACACAGAGCCTGGCTAGCACCTTCAGAAAACTTGTCAAGAAGGGGATTCTGGGCCAGGCCTCTGGCGGCTGGAAGGCAGGCACACATGTGGAACCCAGTGGCCCCAGCGACACCCTGCCCACGCTCCCCGCCCAGCCCCCCGGGCTCACCTGGCGTCTGGGGGCAGCTCCTTCTTCTCGTGAAAGTGGCCGATCTCCCTGCGCAGCAAGGCCATCCAGCCCTGCAGGTGAGTCGGGGCTGTGGTGGGCACGGTGCCGCCCGGTCGGGGCCCCTCCCGTCCCCCGCCTGCCCTCACTGCCCTGGCCAGCAGCCTTCCTGGGGCTCCAGCCTCGCCTCAGCCCGTTCAGGGCTCTTCCCAACACCACTTCCAAGAGGGTGATGATGGCACCAGGCGACAGGCGCAAGGAGGGGGACGGAGGGAGAGCGCCCACCAGGCACCTTGTCCCCTTCACGTCCCCTCCAGGCTGGAGGGTGGCCCCGCCAGCTCCCTGCCCCAGGAGGCAGCCTCACCTTGCGCTCGTCCTCAGAGGAGGCGGAGAAGAACCACGTGCGGTGCTTCTTGCTGACGTGCACAATCTTGAAGGGGAAGACGTTGTTGGAGGTCGTCTCCTCAGCTGCCCGCATCACCCTGAGGGCACAGGGCCAGCGGTCAGCACCTGGGCAGCACGGCCTGGGCCAGGCCTCGGCACCCGGCACCCAGCACCCAGCACGCCCCCAAGGACACACACATGTTTCTGGAGTCAGGGAGGCATCCTGGGAGCAGCAGGTGGGGCTCCAAACCAAGGACACGTCACCCACGCTGCCTACCAGTGCCACTTTACTCTGATGCCACCTGCCCACCTTGGCCCCACCGGGGCCCCTGCCTGCCTGTTGGGGGCCCTAACATGTCAGCCTCCGCCCCACTCCTGCTGCCAAGGGGGAGCCCACAAGGCCAAGCACCTGGGGCAGGTGAGCTCATCTGCACCATGCCTTGGGGTCAGGGTGCACACCCACTGGGCTGAGCGTGTGTGTTTGGGAAAAGGAAACATCTCATCATGAATCGCAAGGCCCCCAGGCTCCTCCCCTCCTTAGCAGGGCCCAGGCCCGCCGGGAGGCCCGGCACTGAGCTCCTGGCCAGGGTACAGGCCAAAGCCTTGAGTCACCTTCGGTGCCACCAACACCATGGGGCCTTTGGGTCCTCAGAAGCAGGGAGGTGGGAAGCAGTCTAATGCTGCAGGGTGCAGGGCCCATGGGATGACACCAGACCCAGAGCCCAAGGGTCACTGCTCATCCCCGCTCTGCAGGTCCCCAATGCCCTAGCATGGTCCCAGCTGGAGCTACTGGGCTCTCACTTGCCAGCATTCCCATCTAGAAGGCTCCGGTGGAGTGCCCACTTGTCCATTAGCAGGGAAGCACTCACTGGATGGACTCAGCTCTGGGGCATGTGTAAAGCAAGGAGCTGGCCCTGGCCCGGGAGGCCCCGAAGCCAGGGAGGCCTGAGGGAGACTGTGAGGCCACACAGAGGCCGAGAGGCAGTGGAGGAGGCTGGACACGATCCAGAGGGGTGTGGTGTGAGCCTCTCAGGAGAGCTAGAACTTTCCCTGGGCGGGACCCTGGGATAGGCCTGGCCAGGGCTGGGCTGGGGCCGGCGGGCAGCGGGCACGTACCGGTTATAGCCGTTGAGCGAGAAGGCGCCCTGCGGGGAGGCAGATGTGCTGCTCTTGAAGTAGTAGACACACCGCTTGTGGATGATGACAAAGCGCAGGGGCCCTGAGGGCAGTGTGGCGAAAGCAGAGGATGAGCACTCTAGGAGCCAGACCTCCTGCCTTCGAACCCCACTAGATGGCAGGGCAGGGAGCTGGGCTAGCACGCTGCCCCTCCCAAGGAGTCTAAGCATAAACAAACCACCGGCATGCTGACCAGTCCCAGAGCGCCATGGCGGGCATGGCCATCCCCAGGGCCAGGGCAGACCTTGAACAGAGAGGCTGGCTCAAGGAAGGGCAAAGCAAGGGCCACCCTAGGAAGGAAGGCAGAGCAAGGACAAAGAAGCCCAAAGAGTTTGTCAACAAGAGCCACTGGGGTGGAGCCGAACACCAGGCTAGACAGTTACACTGAGAACCCCCCACTCCACTGTCCTATCCCAAGGCAGTCCCTCCAAAGCCTGGGGACAGATCAGTTACGGCCCCTTGTTGGAGGCTCCCTGCCCAAAGAGCAGAGCAGACCAACTTGAGTCACACAGAACCCGACAGCCCAGCCTGGGTACCTCCATAAGGCAGCACAGCGCCTGGGAGTCTGGGGCAGAGGGCGCTGCCGGAACAAAGGCATGAGGACCTCATGCCTGGGCAGAGGGACAGCCAAGGTCCTGATGCTCTTTGGCCTTCAATGTCTTAATGACTGGCATCTCCCAGACCCGGGGGCTCCCACCCTCTCCCAAAATGCTGTCTGAGGGACCACAGCTTTGGCCTCACGCAGCTTTGAAGGTCCAGCACCCAGCTGGGTCTTGGCAGGCAGGTTCACTGAGGGCTGAGTGGCCAACCAACTCACTGAACACCCAGTGGATAATGCAAGGCCAGACCTACCAGGCCACCGAGGGCCCCCAGGCCCTGGCTGCAGGCTGAGGCTGCCCCGGACCGATGGTCAGCACTGCGCACCAAATGCTCGTCCTATCTCTATTTTGCAGTAGCACCTCAGATCCTCCACAGTCCTGGTAAATGGGGAGGCTGACCTCAGGCACCCCAGGGGATGCCGGCCACCATGGAGGGAAGGAAAACTCTGGGCCCTCACCAGGGAAGGAGGCAGAGGCTCAGAGACAGGTCACTTCCCACGGACGTCCACCAGGGCAGCAGGGCTAAGGCTCAGCCCTGTCCCCACACCCTCCCGTCACGCTCCCAACCCCCCAGACAACTCACATCTGAGCAACTGCAGCTGGGTGCCGCCCTTCTTGTGTAGGTAGCCAGCCTTGGCCACGCCCCCGGGCATGGTTAGCAAGTTCTGGGCACCAATGGCCTTCATGGGGGCCGGCCAGTGCATCTCCTCGGCCGCCATGAAGCTGCAAAAAATGGAGAAGGAGACAGTCTCAGCCAGGGCTGGGGACAGACAGTGGCACAGCTGGGAGCATGCAGTGGGGACCCTGCCAACGTGCTGGAGACAGCATGAAGGCTTGAGACAGCAAGGGGTAAGGAAACCTCCGAAAGCCTCAGGCTTCCAGGTGGGACCCCAGGGAGGGAAAGGGCCACCTAGTCCATCTGGATGACCCCTGGTCCATCCGGCCACACACCTGAGCCCCAAGGACTCTGAGAACGGAGAGTGTCCCTTCACTGTCACTGGTTAATTCAGCACACACCTACTGAATTCAAGGCCCCACGGAAGTGCGAGTATCACCGTGAATGAATTCAAAAAAACCACTGGTCCAGGGGCGCCCGGGTAGCTCACTCGATTAAGCATCCAACTCTGTTTTGGCTCAGGTTATGATTTCATTTTTCATGAGTTCAAGCCCCGTGTTGGGCTCTGTGCTGACAGCACCAAGCCTGCCTGGGATTCTCTCTCTCTACCTCTCTCTCTGCCCCTCCCCTGCTCCTGCTCTCTCTCTCTCAAAACAAATAAACGTTGAAGAAAGGAAGGAAGGGAGGAAGGGAGGAAGGGAGGAAGGAAAAGGAAAGGAAGGAAAAAAAGAAAGAAGAAAGAAAGGAAGGAAGGAAGAAGCAAAGAAAGAGAAAGGAAGAAAGAAAAGAAAACACTGGCTTGCATAAGTCAGGCCTTGGGCCATAAGCACCCCAAATCTGAGTACTACATGAACCTACTATGGGGACCGCCAGGGACGGTTTCCAGGAGATGAGTAGGGCCATAGCCTAATGAAGTTAAAGAGGTACGGGGGCTGGGGCCAAGCCCTGGGCTCCCTCTCCACCATCTCTGACCCTTTAGCAGGGAAGGAGAGAGGGGCATGGCTCCCAAATGTCCCACCCTCCACTCCTGCCTTCAGCCAGCTTCAGTCCATCCCTTCCTAAAGGCCCTGAGACCAAGAAGCAGGAAAGCAGGTCATCAAGAGTCCCCAGTCCCCATCCTTAGGCCTCAGTTGCCAGAACCGTAGAATGGAAGGACAGAGTGGACACAGCCTAGCACACAGCGCGCCCTTATCGGCAGTGGCTGTGATGACGGACTGCCCGGAGGGTTTGCTGACATCGTCCTGTCTCCCCATCAGCTGGGACATCACTCAGGCAGGGGCCACGCAGCACACGGCCACCAGGGGCAGGCTGACCACCTCAAGGTTAACTCAGGCCCATAGGACCTCACATTCCAAGCACAACCATTGGCCCTCGCCCTTGTCCAGCCTCTTGTTCACCAGAGCTATTCTCCCTGAGACATGCCAGGCTCTGGCCTCTGACCACTATCCCTTCTCACAGGGAGAACTCCTATCCATCCTTCAAGACCCAGGTTCTGAGTCCCGGCTTCTGCAAGGCACCTCAATGCCCATTCATATACTGGGCGCCCCGCCGCTGGCCCTCTGGACAAAATCCCCACCCTGTACTGTTTTGCCTGTACCTCCCCCCACTGAACCTGGTCCCTCCTGGGGCCGCAGTGGAGCTGGACTGAACTGGGTGTGTGGTCAGCGTCCCACGGAGTCACTAGAGTTAGCCCCACAGGCGCCGACCACTGGGACTCCTGCCCTACAGCTCCCCCCCCCGCCCCCCCCACACAAAGAAAACCACTCTGCTGCTGGCAAACCAGCACCTCCACCAACTGTTCACTTCCTCCAGGCACCGGGCTGAGCCCCTGCCACTGCCCGCCTCGCTCAAGCTGCCCCCCTCCGGTCTCGTCCGCACAAAACCCACCCCTCCGGCCCGAGTCCCGCCAACGGGGAGGCTGGAACAAAGGCACAGCCCGGGCTCCCGCGCCCCGGCCGGAGCCCCGCGCCCCACCCGGCCGGCCCACGCCCGCCTTTGTCCCCGCAGGAAGCGCGGCTCGCTACTCACGGCGTCCACGCTGCCGCCCGCCTCCCCTGCGCGCAGCGACA